>NC_069510.1:46504030-46594030 GCF_027579735.1 Bombina bombina | reverse complement strand
CATTTGTATTCAATTGTTTAAAATCGGAATGTTCGTGGAACTTAATAATAATTACCAGAATGATATCATTAAAACTGGGAAATTAGCGAGAGATGAGGAGGATTTCAGTCTAAATGACGATTTGTTGTTTATTTGGGAGGGCACTAGAGAATTAGCTTTAGAATTTATGAATCATTTAAATTCCACTCCTTTTCTCATGTATTTGGATTTGAGCATATAGAATTTCTGGATTTATCACTTAATAGGGATCCTAGTGGTCAGTTAATATCCAAGAGTTTTTTCAAAAAAGTAGACTCCAATAGTTATATCAATCGGAAATATTATCATCACCCTAAATGGCTGGATAACATCCCTTTTAGTCAATTTAGACATATTAGGCGTAATTGTACTAATATGGAGGATTATCTAGAGGAGTCAAACACTTTGGAAAAAAAGATTTTTGGATAAAAAGTATAACCCCATTGCTGTTTGTAATAGTAGGGACAGGGTTCTAGCATTAAACAGGGATTCCTTTTTTGAAAAGAAGAATAAAATTATGAATGTAGATAATACAATTACTAATTCAACTAGGTTTATAACCAAATTCAATAGTAATTATAGGGGAATTCTAGACATTTTAAATAAACATTGGCCCATGTTATCATTGGATCCTATATTAAAAGATCTTATTGGAGATAGACCTGTGTGTGTGTTTAAAAGGGCACCCACTTTGAAGAATTATTTGGCACCTAGCAAGGTGGTGTCTACTAAAGTTAATAGATGGAATAAACCACAAGTTCACACATTTGTGGGGAATATGAAGGGTGTCTTCAAATGTGGGAAAGCCAGATGTGGCACTTGTAGTTAGTTGGACAACAAATGTATAGAGTTTATGTCAAATGTAAATATCAGCGCTGCTTACGTTAGCGGTGAGCTGGTAAAACGTGCTCGTGCACAATTTCCCCATAGGAATCAATGGGGGAGAGCCGGCTGAAAAAAAACCTAACACCTGCAAAAAGCAGTGTAAAGCTCTTAATGCAGCCCCATTGATTCCTATGGGGAAATAAAAGTTATGTCTACAACTAACACCCTAACATGAACCCCGAGTCTAAACACCCCTAATCTTACACTTATTAATCCCTAATCTGACGCCCCCCAACATCGCCGACACCTGCATTATATTATTAACCCCTAATCTGCCGCTCCGGACACCGCCGCAACCTACATTATACTTGTTAACCCCTACTCTGCCACCCCCAATGTCGCCGCCAACTACCTACATTTATTAACCCCTAATCTGCCACCCCCAACGTTGCCGCCACTATAATAAAGTTATTAACCCCTAAACCTAAGTCTAACCCTAACACCCCCTAACTTAAATATAATTAAAATAAATCTAAATAAAATTACTACAATTAACTAAATTATTTCTATTTAAAACTAAATACTTACCTATAAAATAAACCCTAAGATAGCTACACTATTACTAATAGTTACATTGTAGCTATCTTAGGGTTTATTTTTATTTTACAGGCAACTTTGTATTTATTTTAGTTATTAGTATTTATATACACATTTACTTCTATGGGGAATGTAAAAATGCGATGGTGTTTGCGCAATCTCAGGTTTTTTTTTTCTTCTTTTTTCTCTCCATGGATTTTTATGGGGCAATACATACACGCGAAAAGTTAAGTTAGGATTTTTGCGCTATTCGGGTTACCGCTTGCACAAAATAATTTTTTTCAGAAGTTGTAATACAGACGCAACCTGACTTGCACAAAAAAGGGACAGTATACTGTAAAATAGTTTTTCCCTTAATGTGTTTACAATTGCTTTTTTACCAACTGCAGAGTAAAAAATGTATGAAAATTTGCTTATATGTATGAAATGTGTGTATATTAAAGCTCTGATTTTGTGTTTTGAAGCCACAACCTAATAAAATGGGTTGAGCTTGTAGGTATAATCAGATCTCATTAGTGTATCACATTGTGTACATATAAATGTGCCTTTATCTTATATCTGTAGGTATAATCAGATCTCATTACTGTATCACATTGTGTACATATACATGTGTCTTTATCTTATATCTGTAGGTATAATCAGATCTCATTACTTTATCACATTGTGTACATATACATGTGTCTGTATCTTATATCTGTAGGTATAATCAGATCTCATTACTGTATCACATTGTGTACATATACATGTGTCTGTATCTTATATCTGTAAGTATAATCAGATCTCATTACTGTATCACATTGTGTACATATACATGTGTCTTTATCTTATATCTGTAGGTATAATCAGATCTCATTACTGTATCACATTGTGTACATATACATGTCTTTATCTTATATCTGTAGGTATAATCAGATCTCATTACTGTATCACATTGTGTACATATACATGTGTCTGTATCTTATATCTGTAGGTATAATCAGATCTCATTACTGTATCACATTGTGTACATATACATGTGTCTGTATCTTATATCTGTAAGTATAATCAGATCTCATTACTGTATCACATTGTGTACATATACATGTGTCTTTATCTTATATCTGTAGGTATAATCAGATCTCATTACTGTATCACATTGTGTACATATACATGTGTCTTTATCTTATATCTGTAGGTATAATCAGATCTCATTACTGTATCACATTGTGTACATATACATGTGTCTGTATCTTATATCTGTAGGTATAATCAGATCTCATTACTGTATCACATTGTGTACATATACATGTGTCTGTATCTTATATCTGTAGGTATAATCAGATCTCATTACTGTATCACATTGTGTACATATACATGTGTCTTTATCTTATATCTGTAGGTATAATCAGATCTCATTACTGTATCACATTGTGTACATATACCTGCTTCTTTATCTTATATCCGTAGGTATAATCAGATCTCATTACTTTATCACATTGTGTACATATACATGTGTCTGTATCTTATATCTGTAGGTATAATCAGATCTCATTACTGTATCACATTGTGTACATATACATGTGTCTTTATCTTATATCTGTAGGTATAATCAGATCTCATTACTGTATCACATTGTGTACATATACATGTGTCTTTATCTTATATCTGTAGGTATAATCAGATCTCATTACTTTATCACATTGTGTACATATACCTGCTTCTTTATCTTATATCCGTAGGTATAATCAGATCTCATTACTGTATCACATTGTGTACATATACATGTGTCTGTATCTTATATCTGTAGGTATAATCAGATCTCATTACTGTATCACACTGTGTACATATACATGTGTCTTTATCTTATATCTGTAGGTATAATCAGATCTCATTACTTTATCACATTGTGTACATATACCTGCTTCTTTATCTTATATCCGTAGGTATAATCAGATCTCATTACTGTATCACATTGTGTACATATACATGTGTCTTTATCTTATATCTGTAGGTATAATCAGATCTCATTACTGTATCACATTGTGTACATATACATGTGTCTTTATCTTATATCTGTAAGTATAATCAGATCTCATTACTGTATCACATTGTGTACATATACATGTGTCTGTATCTTATATCTGTAGGTATAATCAGATCTCATTACTGTATCACATTGTGTACATATACCTGCTTCTTTATCTTATATCTGTAGGTATAATCAGATCTCATTACTGTATCACATTGTGTACATATACATGTGTCTTTATCTTATATCTGTAGGTATAATCAGATCTCATTACTTTATCACATTGTGTACATATACATGTGTCTTTATCTTATATCTGTAGGTATAATCAGATCTCATTACTGTATCACATTGTGTACATATACATGTGTCTTTATCTTATATCTGTAGGTATAATCAGATCTCATTACTTTATCACATTGTGTACATATACCTGCTTCTTTATCTTATATCTGTAGGTATAATCAGATCTCATTACTTTATCACATTGTGTACATATACATGTGTCTTTATCTTATATCTGTAAGTATAATCAGATCTCATTACTGTATCACATTGTGTACATATACATGTGTCTTTTATCTTATATCTGTAGGTATAATCAGATCTCATTACTGTATCACATTGTGTACATATACATGTGTCTTTATCTTATATATGTAGGTATAATCAGATCTCATTACTGTATCACATTGTGTACATATACATGTGTCTTTATCTTATATATGTAGGTATAATCAGATCTCATTACTGTATCACATTGTGTACATATACATGTGTCTGTATCTTATATCTGTAGGTATAATCAGATCTCATTACTGTATCACACTGTGTACATATACATGTGTCTGTATCTTATATCTGTAGGTATAATCAGATCTCATTACTGTATCACATTGTGTACATATACATGCTTGTTTATCTTATATCTGTAGGTATAATCAGATCTCATTACTGTATCACATTGTGTACATATACATGTGTCTGTATCTTATATCTGTAGGTATAATCAGATCTCATTACTGTATCACACTGTGTACATATACTTGTGTCTTTATCTTATATCTGTAGGTATAATCAGATCTCATTACTTTATCACATTGTGTACATATACCTGCTTCTTTATCTTGTATCTGTCCATAAACCAATCACCAGTACTTGGAGAGAACAATGGAAAATCAACATTGTATTACCTTATCTCTGCTATATCCCACTGGGAGTGTAATTTCTTCTGCTGGCTGTGTTTACAAAGCTTATCTATAGCTTGGACCTGCGGCCACAAACTTTCAGAATAGGTGGGAATACCACATGCTAAATCAACAATTTCAAATGCCAATATAAGGGTAAAGGAGCTACTTGTAAACAATTTAATACACTCCAGCAGGTAAAGTGGATCATTGTAAACAAATTAAAGGGGAGAACATTTTTGAGTAAACGGTGAGTTTTCGGGGGGGGGGGGGGGGATACCGCACCACTTGTAATCTAGCCCATTGTGTATGTAGATCTTTTGCAATTCAGTAATTAACTGCCAACATATATAATATAATATAGTCTTCAGATAGATTAACATACCATATTAGCAGTATTAGAACAGATAAAATGTATTGCTGCAATTGCTTTTCAGTGGTCAAATTCCCCACACCTTGCTCCTAATTTTTACAAACCAAGGCAGGCATGAATTTGAAAAGGACAGGGGTTGTGTAAACAAAATCTCATTTGTGTGGCTTCAACAGAAATGATAAGACAGCAAACTGCAAATTAGTAAGTGGTATTGTGTGTGAAAAGGTTCTGCCTGTGTAGTTTCCAAAGAGCTTTTTCAGGAGTGGAAAATACACCAGTTCCAGACTTAAATTACAGAAAAAAAAGGCAAAATAAATAATAAAAGTTGCCTTGATTAAAGTGATATGAAACCTAAATGTTTTCTTTCATGATTCAGATAAAGCATACAATTTTAAACAACTTTCTAATAACACTTTTTCTTTGATCTCTTTGTATCTTTTGTTGAAAATCAAGAACGTAAGCTCAGGAGTGTGTCCATTTCTGGAGTACTAGATGGCAGTAATTTTACAAGAATCTTATCCATTTGGAAGAGCACTATTTCCTACCACCTAGTGCTCCGGAAACCTACTTAGGTATCTCTTCAACAAAGAATGAAATGGGAATAAAGCAAATTTGATAATAGAAGGAAATTGGAAACTTTTTTTTTAATGGTATGTTGTGTCTGAATCATTTTACATTACAAGAATATATATTGCAAGTGTTTACAATCAATTTAAAATGAATACTGTAGGTAGACGTATTTTTTTATTCACTGCCAGATTAATCAGCAAGAATAAATGATGATTATCTTTTCCCTGCTGCCATGTAAAGGGCTACCCTTCAATAATAACACGACAGCAGCACTGGCTGATTGCACTAGCTGCACTTTTGCATGTGTATAGATAACCCTCAAGGCTACTAATGCCGGCAAACTTGTGTGTTTGCTTCTCAGTGAGATAGTGTCCCTTGGAGTCTGTATTGTTCACACTCAGCAATTCTGTTAGTGTTGCTATGTGAAGAGGAAGGAGGGGGGGGGAGGAGGTTGAAAGAGAATTACCCAAGAATCTCACTTGATTTTAGTTTGGATGAAACCCCAAAGATAATTGTTGGTTACCAAGAGGAGGAGAGAATGACAATGTATATGTTAGATATATGCAAGAGACTCAGAAGGAAAAGAAAGCACAGTAAGGAAGAAACAAGCAAAGTTCATTATATTTAATAAGTTTATATCAGGTGTTGGGAACATTCAAAACTACTTTTCTGAAGGTAAATATTGAGTTGAAATGTGACTTTCATGTGGCCTTCAAACAAACATTAATGTGTCCTGCAGAATGAACTCATCTAGAGTGGAGTTTGATTGGATCAATTGGTTTGGTCATCCGAGTACGACATGGAAGAAGATACTCCAAACCAGACTGAGCCTGAAGAACTTAGCAGGAATGCTACTGAATGTCCAATATGCTACTCTTCTTATGACAATATCTTCAAGACGCCTCTGCTACTCCCCTGCTCACACACGTTCTGCATGGAATGTCTCTCCAGACTTTGCCTCTTCATGAAACAGTCACAAGACTTCCCTTGTCCACTGTGTCGGACTCTGGCTCAAATCCCTACTGGAGGAATCCCTAAAATGCAACCTAACCTCGACATTGTCGCTCTCTTTCCTCGTGACATGCAGCTCTTACAGGATGTATGGTTGGAAGGTCGCACGCTGTGTTGGGTGAGAAAAGTCAAGTCAGACCAAAGCAAAGGGTCTCTAGTGACAGTACAGTTGTTGCCTAACCAGGATAATACTGGTTCAGAAGTCCTGGTCTCAATACCACAACCCTCCTTCCTGATTGAGTGCAGGACATTTTGTGGAAGTATTTGGGGACTTGGTTTAGCCATTTTTTTTCTTGGAGTGCTCCTATTTGCTGTGGTTTTCTTACCAATCTATTTGAATCACAAATGACAACAAATTGAACTACTCCTGTTCACAGCTCTAGTTTTTTTTAAGTCTATGGAAATAATCACCAGGATTTCAGAAATGGCTCCATAGTGTCATGGATTTCATGGCAAAATGAACAAACTGGTATAACACTTTTGGTGACTTAGTAAGTTACTATGTTGGACACTAGTGTGTCAATCAAGCGTCTTACTTACTGAATGTACATAGTATCACTGCAATGTATTTACACTAACCAAAAATGCTACTTTCATCAAACATCACATCTTTTTTCTAGAACCACTTTGATGATTTTTTCATGAAAGTATAAGAATAGGTTAAAATTATTAAATTTATGTGGGATCATTAGACAGGTTTAAAGGTGCGTTAAGATTTCTCTCAATAATTTAACACTTATGTTGTTAGCATAATTTACAAGGTTTTGCAAACCAAGAGAAGTTCAAGCACACTCCCTTTGGGGTATTTATGATCCTGGTCTTATGTGTTGTGCCAATCACTGTGGGAATGTTGTAGGCTCAGATAACTTCCCCATAAACCTCAATTTTATTCTTTCCTCGTTCAGATAGAGCATGCAATTTTAAGCAACTTTCTATTTACCTCCTATTATCAAATTGTCTTCTTTCTCTTGCTATCTTTATTTGAAAATGCAGGAAAACAGAATTTATGCTTACCTGATAAATTACTTTCTCCAACGGTGTGTCCGGTCCACGGCGTCATCCATAACTTGTGGGATATTCTCCTCCCCTACAGGGAAAGGCAAGGAGAGCACACAGCAAGAGCTGTCCATATAGCTCCCCCTCTGGCTCCGCCCCCCAGTCATTCGACCGACGGTTAGGAGAAAAAGGAGAAAACTATAGGGTGCCGTGGTGACTGTAGTGTATAAAGAAAAATAAAATTTTTTCAAACCTGATTAAAAAACCAGGGCGGGCCGTGGACCGGACACACCGTTGGAGAAAGTAATTTATCAGGTAAGCATAAATTCTGTTTTCTCCAACATTGATGTGTCCGGTCCACGGCGTCATCCATTACTTGTGGGAACCAATACCAAAGCTTTAGGACACGGATGAAGGGAGGGAGCAAATCAGGTTACCTAAACAGAAGGCACCACGGCTTGCAAAACCTTTCTTCCAAAAACAGCCTCCAAAGAAGCAAAAATATCAAACTCTTGATAGAAGAAATAAAAAACTACAACTAACACCACAAACTCCTCACCATCCCCGTGGAGATGCTACTTGTTCAGAGCGACAAGGAGAATGACTGGGGGGCGGAGCCAGAGGGGGAGCTAT
Organism: Bombina bombina; assembly: GCF_027579735.1. Classification (NCBI taxonomy): domain Eukaryota; kingdom Metazoa; phylum Chordata; class Amphibia; order Anura; family Bombinatoridae; genus Bombina; species Bombina bombina. Next base: position 46,585,812 of record NC_069510.1, on the reverse strand, counting down.
ATGGACAGCTCTTGCTGTGTTCTCTCCTTGCCTTTCCCTGTAGGGGGAGGAGAATATCCCACAAGTAATGGATGACGCCGTGGACCGGACACACCAATGTTGGAGAAAGTAAGGTTAGGAGCCGGCCCATTTTTGGTTCAGCACATGGGTAGAGTTTGCTGATTGGTTTGCTACATTTAGCCATCAATCAGCAAGCACTATCCAATTTCTGAACCAAAAATGGGCCGGCTCTTAAGCTTACATTTCTGCTGTTTCAAATAAAGATAGCACGAGAACGAAGTAAAAGTGATAATATGAGTAAATTAGAAAGTTGCTTAAAATTGCATGCTCTATCTGAATCATGAAAGAAAAAATGTGGGTTTAGTGTCTCTTTAATACAGAGAAAGTAAAACAAGCACCCTTTTCAGAGGTATTTTACAGCAAAAACAGGCAATACTGAATGTGGTTTTATTTTCCCTAACAGGGGCATTTAACACATCTTGCTTTTCTCACATTCCCTAGAGAAGACAATAAGCAAATTCTGTATCCTGGGTTTTCAAAATAATGAAAATGATCTTAATCAGTTATTTGATTTGCAGCATAGGTTACAGAATTTGCTTTGTGGCTTCTCTAGGGAATGTGGGACAAGCATATGCTTTAATGTTCCTTTAAAGGGACATAAACCCCAACATTTTTCTTTAATGATTCAAATAGAACCTTTTAAACAACATTCCAATGTTCTTCTTTTATCAATTTTGCTTTATTCTCTTGGTATCCATTTGATGAAGGAGAAACAATGCACTATTGGGAGCTAGCTGATCACATTGCATAAGCCAATAACAAGAGGCATATATGTGCAGCCACCAATCAGCAGCTAGTTACCAGAAGTGTTTTGCTGCTCCCGAGCCTACCTAAGTATTCTTTTCAACAAATGATAGCAAGAAAACAAAGCAAATTATAATAAGAGTACTTCCATTATCACATTTTTTACAGGCTTTTTATTTACACACTATTTGGGGAACAAGATCCTACTGAGCATGTGCACAAACTCACAGGTTATATGTATACTAGTCTGTGATTGGCTGATATCTGTCACATGATACAGGGGGCCGGAAAATGGGAAAAAAAATAAAATTATCAGAAACAAATCTACTGCTTATTTGAAATTCAGTAGAGTAGAGATTATTGCATTGTGTTTTTATTATGCACTTGTTAATTATGTAATTCTTCTGCACTGAGTGGTCCTTTAAGCATTTCCCACATTAACATCTCTTCTACTGAAATGGGGAAGAAATAGTGCACTAGAATAGCACTAGACCCATGGTGTGCAGGATTAATTAATTGCTTTCTATACAATTATTCACAACAAATGTCAATCAGTTATGTAAATGCATGAGAGCTTGGGATAATATTCCCATATTTTAAAGATGGTCCTAACCTTTGTCACTTTATTATTATTGTATTGTTTATTTGTAAAGTGCCACCAAATTCTGTAGCGCTGGGAACAAAAGTACGGGGTACATAAGTAAAGGTATACAATGCCAATGGTTCAAGTTAAAGGGACATAAAACACTAAATACATTTTATAAGCATAATATTGAGGTTATTGCCGTCTCCCTCTAGTCATGGGTGCCGCCATTTTAAAATCTGTTTGCACATGTGCAGCAACTCTACTTCAGATACCTGCAGTGCAACTTAGGTTCCAAAATGGCTGCACCCATGATTAAAGGGAAGTACATGAAATGTACTTGGTATCTCCTTAAAATAATACAGATACATAAAAGACACAAAACAAACTAGAAAGAGATATAGCAGTTCCGGTTTGTCTTGTTGGTTAGGATGAAGAGGAGATATATTAGGGGAGAGGTGGTAAGCCTATCTGAACAGGTGCATTTCAGAGAGCTCCTACAGCTATACAAGGCCAGAGATAGTCTAATGTAGTGGGGTATAGAGTTCTAGAAATCTTGGAGGGAAAAGGAAGTTGTAATAATAGAGGTGGACAAACGTAAGTAAAAAGATTATTGAATATAGCAGTGTGGAGATAAGCGAGGTAATATTGGGCCAGATTACGAGTGGCATGCGAGTGATATTGTGTTAATAGTGGCCGTTTGCGCGCATTGGATGTAACGTGCGTATTACAAGTTGAACGTAAACGTGATCGCTTGAGTGCAATTGAATTGAAGGTGCGGCAGGATAACGTAACTTCAGAGTTCTGGATAACTGTTTCACAAAACAAAAAAGTCTCACAAAACATATAAAGTACAGTTGCACTCATATTAACACCGTCTAATAAACAGTATTAAAAACTATTGCACAAAAAAGTTATAAGGGCTCAAAGATATGTGGTCTCAGGTGTTAGCAAAAAAGGCTTTAGCTGCAAAGGGCTTTAAAATAGAGATAAATACATATACATGTCTAAAGATGTATATTTTGTGTATGTATATATATATATATATATATATATATATATATATATATGTGTGTGTGTGTGTGTGTGTGTGTGTGTGTGTGTTTATATGTGTGTACATATTTATATGTGTATTTATGTATTTACAGTATACACATATAAGCACATAAATACATATACATGTCTAAAGATGTATATTTTGTGTATGTATATATATATATATATGTGTGTGTGTGTGTGTGTGTGTGTTTATATGTGTGTACAGACATATACACATATAAGCACATAAATACATATGTACACATACAGTATAAAGACATATACAGAAGTGCATTGGAACCCTTTGCAGTTAAGTAGATAAAAACATGTTAAAGCATATTTATTTTTAATAAAGTGTTATACTGTGTTTGTACTGTAAATATTTCAGATTTCAATATTCTTCACATAGCAGAATATGTTCTATGTATTTATACATAGATATTCCAGTACATATCCGTATATATCTATACCTACAGGGAGTGCAGAATTATTAGGCAAGTTGTATTTTTGAGGATTAATTTTATTATTGAACAACAACCATGTTCTCAATGAACCCAAAAAACTCATTAATATCAAAGCTAAATAGTTTTGGAAGTAGTTTTTAGTTTGTTTTTAGTTATAGCTATTTTAGGGGGATATCTGTGTGTGCAGGTGACTATTACTGTGCATAATTATTAGGCAACTTAACAAAAAACAAATATATACCCATTTCAATTATTTATTTTTACCAGTGAAACCAATATAACAGCTCAACATTCACAAATATACATTTCTGACATTCAAAAACAAAACAAAAACAAATCAGTGACCAATATAGCCACCTTTCTTTGCAAGGACACTCAAAAGCCTGCCATCCATGGATTCTGTCAGTGTTTTGATCTGTTCACCATCAACATTGCGTGCAGCAGCAACCACAGCCTCCCAGACACTGTTCAGAGAGGTGTACTGTTTTCCCTCCTTGTAAATCTCACATTTGATGATGGACCACAGGTTCTCAATGGGGTTCAGATCAGGTGAACAAGGAGGCCATGTCATTAGATTTTCTTCTTTTATACCCTTTCTTGCCAGCCACGCTGTGGAGTACTTGGACGCGTGTGATGGAGCATTGTCCTGCATGAAAATCATGTTTTTCTTGAAGGATGCAGACTTCTTCCTGTACCACTGCTTGAAGAAGGTGTCTTCCAGAAACTGGCAGTAGGACTGGGAGTTGAGCTTGACTCCATCCTCAACCCGAAAAGGCCCCACAAGCTCATCTTTGATGATACCAGCCCAAACCAGTACTCCACCTCCACCTTGCTGGCGTCTGAGTTGGACTGGAGCTCTCTGCCCTTTACCAATCCAGCCACGGGCCCATCCATCTGGCCCATCAAGACTCACTATCATTTCATCAGTCCATAAAACCTTAGAAAAATCAGTCTTGAGATATTTCTTGGCCCAGTCTTGACGTTTCAGCTTGTGTGTCTTGTTCAGTGGTGGTCGTCTTTAAGCCTTTCTTACCTTGGCCATGTCTCTGAGTATTACACACCTTGTGCTTTTGGGCACTCCAGTGATGTTGCAGCTCTGAAATATGCCCAAACTGGTGGCAAGTGGCATCTTGGCAGCTGCACGCTTGACTTTTCTCAGTTCATGGGCAGTTATTTTGCGCCTTGGTTTTTCCACACGCTTCTTGCGACCCTGTTGACTATTTTGAATGAAACGCTTGATTGTTCGATGATCACGCTTCAGAAGCTTTGCAATTTTAAGAGTGCTGCATCCCTCTGCAAGATATCTCACTATTTTTGACTTTTCTGAGCCTGTCAAGTCCTTCTTTTGACCCATTTTGCCAAAGGAAAGGAAGTTGCCTAATAATTATGCACACCTGATATAGGGTGTTGATGTAATTAGTTCACACCCCTTCTCATTACAGAGATGCACATCACCTAATATGCTTAATTGGTAGTAGGCTTTCGAGCCTATACAGCTTGGAGTAAGACAACATGCATAAAGAGGATGATGTGGTCAAAATACTCATTTGCCTAATAATTCTGCACTCCCTGTATATATCATTGTGTGTGTATTTATGAATAAATAGAACATATTCTACTATGTGGAAAACATTTAAATGGACTTGAGAATATGCAATAGGGTTTGCGCGCGAATAGGGTGTTAGTTTCCTGCTCCATTGACTTCTATGGGGAGAATATGTTAACGTGGTCGGCTTTTGGCACGCATTGGGTTAGCATGTGGGCAAAACATTTTTCCTTTCCTTTGTAATAAGAGTGCTACCCGATACGTGCAAAAAGCTTACATCTAGCGGAGGTAGTGGGAGCAGGAACAATAAATACTGCTCCCCTCGTTATCTGGCCCATAGTTGGGTGCGAGGTTGTTGATAGCTTTGAAGCTTGGGGTCAATATTTTGAACAATATTCAAGAGTATATGGGGAGACAGTGTAGGGACTGGCCGATGAGTGTAACTGAAGCATTCATGATAGCCCAAAGGGGGAGAGGTGAGCCTTGGAAAGAGAACTTAGTGATTGTAAAATTTAAGGAATTAGTGCCCGGTATCTAGAAATAATCTTAAAAACAGGGACACTTTATTTCATTAAACTTTACAATGACGCTTCTTTTTTAACATACTTACCATTTCGTTATGGAAAACAGGCCGCTGATCCTCTGCCCGCATCTCCTTCTGAATTTAGCATATCGATGACAAATCTGGCTTCCTCCATTTGTTGCGTGCCTCACGAGCTGGATGCCAAAGGGGGCACGCAACGATTGGAGGAAGATGGATTGGTCATCGATAGGCTCAATACAGTAGGAGATGCGGGCGGAGGAACAGTGGTCTGTTTTCCATAACTCAATGGTAAGTATTTTAAAAGAGTCATTGTAAGGTTTAATGAATTAAAGTGCCCCTATTTTTAAGATTATTTTTAGATATCGGGCACTAATTCCTTAAACTTTACAATCACTTTAAGCGTAGGACTCATTCAATTATTTAAAGGGATATTAAACAGTAAATACATGCTAGACATAATGATGTATTAAAAGTAAAGATTAGCCTTAGAATAAAATGTAGATGTATTTTTTTTTAACAATTATATTAGTTGTTTAACTATTGAAGATATGTGTGAAGGTTTAGTTTCTATAAAGTAATAGGCACCATCATGTTTAAACTAGTTTTCTATTTATCTCTGTATTCTGTAGAGAACAATTAGGCAAAGATATAAATCAGGCAATAAAATAGTTTGTGCAAAGAAGGTTGTGTGGAAACCCAATTAGATCATCTTTTGTTCCAAATATCCTTGTTTACGCCAACTCTATTTTATTGTCTGGCTTATATTTGTGCTTATCAGGAGTGTGCGTTAGTGGAGAAACTTAAAGGGACAGTCTACTTCAGAATTTTTATAGCTTAAAAAGACAGATAATTCCTTTAGTTAATATAACAATGTTGGTTGTGCAAAGCTGGGGAATGGGTAATAAAGGCGTTATCTATATTTTTAAACAATAACATTTTTTGAGTTGACTGTCCCTTTAATACACTATTTTTCTCTGGGATTACCTTGTCTCTAAATCTCTGCAGACTGCACCCTTATCTCAGTTCTTTTGACAGCTTTGCATTTAAGCCAATCAGTGCTAACTCATAAATAACTCCACAGCAGTGAGCACAATGTTTATCTATTTGGCACACACAAACTAGCGCTGTCAAGCCGTAAAAAACTGTCAATACAATGAGATAAGAGGCGGCCTTCAAGGGCTTAGAAATTTGCAAATAAGCCTACCTAGGTTTAGTTTTCAAAAAAGAATACCAAGATAACAAAGCAAATTTGATGATAAAAGAAAATTGGAAAGTGGTTTAAAATGACATGCCCTATATGAATCATGAAAGTTTAATTGTGACAAGACTGTCCCTTTTTAAAGGGATACTAAATCCAATTTTTTTCTTTAATGATTCAGATAGAGCAGCAATTTTAAGCAACTTTGTAGTCACCAATAAGCAAGCGCTAGCCAGGGTGCTGAACCTAAAATGGGCCGGGTCCTAATCTTTACATTCCTGCTTTTTAAATAAAGATAGCAAGAGAATGAAGAAACATTGATAATAGGAGTAAATAAGAAAGTTGCTAAAAATTGCATGTTCTATCTGAATCATTAAGAAAAAACTATTTGGGTTTAGTATTTACTGAAGCTCAGTGGAAATGATAAAACTAATAAATTAGTTTAAATTATAGTAAAACAGGATAATTAATGAAATAATATAGCAGAGTTTTTTAACTACACGCAATTACATATTTTATATTACAATATCATACTGTTTAATATATCTTTAAATTCACCTAAGTAAAAGTGGGAAAGTCTAAGTGGGATAATGATACAACACATGTTGTAGGGACATTTTCTACGTGCAAATTAGATTGTCACCATTTGTAAATGCGGTAGAAGTGGGATCATTTGAGATGTGTGCGGTTGTACTAAAAGGATATGGAGTAATCGCAAGCTCTGTAAGTGGGATATTGTTTGATGTGACATTGAACAGTAAATAAGTGTTCGATATAATGACAAATTCAAAGCAAAATTTAGCCTGAGAATAAATAAATGATGTGAGTTGCTTAAGTATTGATGGAATAAGAGTAAACCTTTAGTAGAGTGGAGTGCTGATGGGTTGAAACGTACATTTCCCTATTCTAATCTCTTCTGCTGAGGACACATAGGGACAGATAATATTATTAGTCACTATTTAGCTGTTAAAGTACATTTAACATTGTTCTATTCCACAGTACAAATGTTTGCAAACTTAATCTGCCCCTAACTGTCCTCAGCAGAAGAGATTAGATAATACGTTAAAAAAAGGGAAATCTAGATTTAAAAATGGTGGTACCTGTTCCTTTTTTCTTTTATAAAATGTGGTGAGAGTCCAAGAGCCATTACTCCTGGTAATTCAACTCCTGACCACTAGGAGGAGGCAAAGATTCCCAAAACTCCAAGAGTACTTAACCCCCCCTCCCCACACACACCTCTCTTGTGTGTTAGTCTTATCTTTGCCTCCCAGGAGGAAAGAGAAGAATTGAGGTGCTCCAGATTCTTTGTTCCGCAGATTGTTTTGAAGCCATTATTACCCTTTAGAGAGCTGTTACTTTGGACATAGGGAAGATTAGAGTACTGGGCAGTGACACAATTACACCAAGTGAGGGGTTAGTCATTACTATTCAGAAAGACTTCATTTAAATCATGGTTTTCTACATAAAAGCTTAATTTTTAGAATAAAAAATGTTGAGATATTTTTCCAGTTATATCAGAAAATTACAGATAACAGTTATATACCATTACAAATACATAGCTAACGATCTCCAGTTTAATAGGTTAATCAACTTTTCAGCTGTGTTTTCTTTGAAGGAGAAAAATAATCATTACCTTAATAATAACAATTTAAATAGTTTAAACTAAAACAATACCATTATAGGTTTTACTTTCATTTTTACTGTTTGCTCCTACATCCTCTTGTGCAGATCTATTCCACTCCAAACAATCTTGGGGAGTTAGGGAACATTGTCAGAGCAGAAGGAATCAACTTTTCTTTCAGGATAACCTTGTACGTGGTTTGATTCATGCGGCCTTCACAATGATAAATCTGCACAATTCCAGGTCATGTTCTCTGGTGAGTCCAATGTCCAGCTTTGCTCAACACCTGGTCGTCTAATGGTAAAACGGAGACCTGGCCTACAAGCCACAGTGTCTCACACCCACTTTTTGGTGGAGGATCTGTGATGACCTGGGGGTGCTTCAGCAAGGCTGGAATCGAGCAGATTTATCTTTGTGACAGACACAAGAATCAAGCCACATACAAGGTTATCCTGGAAGAAATTGTTCTGACAATGTTCACCAACTCTGAGGATTGTTTTTTTTTTTTAAGCAGGACAATGCTTCATGCCACACAGCTAGGACAACCAAAGTGTGGATGGCAGAGCTCCAGATCAAGACCCTTTTATGGCCAGCTCAATCTCCAGAACTGAACCCCACTGATAACCTCTGGAATGTGATCAAGAGAAAGATGGATGGTTACAAGTCATCAAACAAAGCCAATCTGCTTGAATTATTGCACCAGGAGTGGCATAAAGTAATCCAACAGCAATGTGAAAGACTGGTGGAGAGCAGCCAAGACGCAATGAAGCTGGGATTGAAAATCAGGGTTATTCCACCAAATATTTATTTCCGAACTCTTGCAAAGTTAAAACATTAGTATTGTGTTTAAAAATAACTATGAACTTGTTTTCTTTGCATTATTTAAAATCTGGAAACACTGTTTTCTGAAACTAAATGCTCTAAATTACAGTAAAACTAGAGAAATTCATATTTTTGCAGTGATCTTTTAATTTCTTTTCCATTTCTTTAATTTCTTTTTTTTTATTTTAAAATGGTATACACTTTATAATTTCTCTGTACTATATGCGTCAAACTTTGTTGTGTGTGTGTCAGTCTGAGTTTTGTATATTGTTAGCGCATGCCCAGCTACGTTATGCGCCGGGATGGCGTGCATTGTCATTGGTAGTTTCCAATGAGTTAGCATGCGTTGGTGCTTTAGTGCTTGTCGTGTTAGTCCATGCCATAGTAGCTTGCGTCAGCTTTTGTTTGTGGCCACAGTGATAGCTCGCTTTGGCCTACTTAGTGCACGCCATGATATTGCTCGCTGGGCTTTCTTTCTGCCCAGTGTTAGCTTGCGTCGACCTTTTTATTGCATAATTTGACAGCACATCGGCATATTTAGTACGCAATTTAATAGCGCGCATTGGCCTGTTTTGTGCGTGTGGTGTTAGAGCATGTCGGATTGATTTTATGTACACTAAGATATAGGTGCATATTTATCAAGCTCCGTATGGAGCTTGATGCCCCGTGTTTCTGGCGAGCCTTCAGGCTCATCGGAAAAATAACAAGTTATGAAGCAGCGGTCTAAAGACTGCTGCTCCATAACCTGTCCGCCATGCTCTGAGGCAGCGGACAGAAATTGACAGAAATCAACCCGATCAAATACGATCAGGTTGATTGACAGCCCCTGTAGGGGGCGGTATTGCACCATCAGTTTACAAGAACTGCTGGTGCAAGGATAAATGCAGAGAGCGTATGCTGTCGGCATTTATCGATGTGCAGCGGACATGATCCGCAATATCGGATCATATCCGCTCGCACAATGATAATTCGGCCCTATAGCCTAAAGTTTTGTGCATGCAAAATAGCATGAATTTTCTTTATATGGGTTCATTTTATTTAGTTTTCATGTGCGCCAGCTCAATTTTTATTATACACGCTATAGTTAGGAGCTTTCTTCTTTAGTTTGATTACTCAATTTTGTTAACAGTTTCTTCTGTTAGGTGGTTCATCAGTACTACAGTTTATTTACTGATAGCGCTATTCCCGCCATTATAGAAACATAGATATTGACGGCAGATAAGAGCCATAGGCCCAGCAAGTCTGCCCGACCTAACCTAACAGTATAACCTTATCTAGTTCGTAGGATAGCCTTATGCTTGTCCCATGCATCTTTAAAGTCCCCCACAGTGTTTGTCATAACTACCTCTTGAGGAAGTTTATTCCATAAATCAATCACTCTTTCTGTAAAGAAGTGCTTCCTCAAATTACTCCTGAATCTACTACCCTTTAGCTTGAGCTCATGACCCCTTGTTCTTGAATTTTATGTAAAATACCCACTGCCTCAGTTTTGCTAAGCCTCTTAACGTAATTGAAAGTTGCTATCATATCACCTCTTTCCCTTCTCTCCTCTAAGCTATACATATTTAGGTCATTGAGCCTATCCTGGTAAGTTTTATTTTTTAGACCATGTACCATTTTGGTAGCCCTCCTTTGCACAGATTCAAGTTTGCTAATATTCTTCTGAAGATATGGGGGCATATTTATCAAGGTCTGGCGGACCTGATCTGACACTGCGGATCAGGTCCGCCAGACCTTGCTGAATACGGCGAGCAATACGCTCGCCGTATTCAGCATTGCACCAGCAGCTCACAAGAGCTGCTGGTGCAAAGCCGCCCCCTGCAGACTTGCGGCCAATGGGCCGCCAGCAGGGGGGTGTCAATCAACCCGATCGTACTCGAACGGGTTGTATTGTGGTGATGTCTGTCCGCCTACTCAGAGCAGGCGGACAGGTTATGGAGCAGCGGTCTTTGTGACCGCTGCTTCATAACTGCTGTTTCTGGCGAGCATGCAGGCTCGCCAGAAACACGGGGCATCAAGCTCCAATCGGAGCTTGATAAATATGCCCCATGGCCTCCAGAACTGCACACAATACTCAAGATGAGGCCTAACTAATGATCTATAAAGTGGCTTAAGAACCTTACTATTTCTGCTGCAAATACCTCTACCAATACATCCAAGCATTCTGCTAGCCTTACTTGCTGCATTACTACATTGTTTACTAAGTTTTAAATCATCTGAAATAATAATTCCTCCCAAGTCCTGTTCCTCATCTGTAACAGTCAGTAAAGTGTCATTGAGTCTGTAATTAACATTTGGATTTTTCTTCCCTAAATGCATTATTTTACACTTTGCTCTGTTAAACTTTAGATCCCAGTCGTTTGTCCAATCCTCCAATTCTTGTATATCACTTCTCATTTTGTCTACCCCCCCTGGAACATCCACTCTGTTGCAAATTTTTGTATCATCTGCAAACAGACATACTTTCCCCTGTAGCCCTTTGCTGATATCGCAGATAAATATGTTAAACAAAACAGGCCCCAGAACTGACCCCTGTTTTCTTAAGCCAGCATTCCACCAAGTTCACAATTTTTGAGTCTAGACCAAGGAAATACAGTTCGTGAATTAGTTTATTGTGTGGGACGGTGTCAATGCTTTGCTTATATCTAGATATGCTACATCAACTGCTCCACCCTTGTCTAATACTTTTGTTACATAATCAAAGAAGTAAATTAGATTAGTCTGACATGATCTCACTGAAGTAAAATCATGCTGATTTTGGTCCTCCAAATTGTTTGTCTTTATGTAAGTCATAATTCTTTCTTTTAAGAGGCTTTCCATTAATTTCCATACTACTGAAGTTAAACTAAATGGCCTGTAGTTACCAGATTCTTCTCTACTGCCCTTTTTATAAAGCGGTATTACATTTGCTATTCTCCAATCATCTGGGACAGCACCTGATTACACAGAACAGTTAAAAGGACAGTCTACCATAGAATTGTTATTGTTTTAAAAGATAGATAATCCCTTTAGTACCCATTCCCCAGTTTTGCATAACCAACAGTTATATTAATATACTTTTTACCTTTGTGATTACCTTGTATCTAGGAACCTTCTTCCAGCCCCCTGATCACATGACTGTGACTGTTTATTATCTATTGTCTTAAATTTAGCATTGTTTTGTGCCTGAACACAGTGTTATCTATATAGCCCACGTGTACTGTCTCTTTGTGTTGAAGAGAGATTTAAAAGGCATGTGATAAGAGGCAGCCCTCAAAGGCTTAGAAATTAGCATATGAGTCTGCCTATGTTTAGTTTAAACTAATAATACCAAGAGAAAAAACAAATTTGATGATAAAAGAATTGGAAAGTTGATTAAAATTAAAAGTCCTATCTGAATAATGAAAGTTTAATTTATACTAGACTGTCCCTTTAATGGTACAGTTAGCACTGAACACATTTCTTTTAAAACCCTTGGATGAATATTATCAGGACTTTTTATCATTTTTTTTTTTCATGTAGAAAGCTCCTTTATTTGTTTCAATCGATCACCGTTTTTAGCTGCTACAGCAGCCAACGGCTAAAAAATTCTTAGCCAATAGCCGTGCGGTAAATCCGGCTCCCATGGGCGCCAAGCCAGATTTACCGCACGGCTATTGGCGAAGAGGTGAAAACGTCACCTCTTAGCAAAATTTTTTTTAGCCGTGGGCTGCTGTAGGAGCTAAAAATGGCGATCGATGAAATAGTGAAATGTAAAAATGTAAAAATCTGGCACAGTAAAAGTAAAAAAAACAAACAAACAAACTCAGTAACAGTAAACTTAACAAAAAAAAAAAAAAAAACACAACTGTAAATGTAAAAAATAAATAAAATTGGACCAGTGTGTGATATCGCTTGAAGCAGTGCCCAATGCAGAGTCCAGGCTGTCCAGGGCAATCAGGACAGTAAATGGTAGTGCCCTCTCTCTGCACCCTCTTGGTACAGACTCTGATTTTTTTCTGAGGACTCTGCTTTGCCACAGAAGGAGGGGGGATTTTGAAAATAAAATGGGTAGTCCCAACTTTACTCTCTCCCATCACCGCCCAGGGATCAGGTGCATCTTGGTACAAAATCCCTGAAATGATCTGGAGCTTAAACTGTAAAAAAGTCAGTTTCATTCCAGGGTTTGCTTTTTTCAACAATTGCAACCCACAACAAAAAAGCGTTGTGGGTTGCAATCTGCATTAAGTAAATTGCAACCTTGTTGTACCAGGCCCTTGTTTTCCGCATAATTAGGTAGGGCTGCAGCAGCTGATCTGCCAGATCAACGCCACCCATATGTTGATTAAAAGCCTTGATGCACACTGGCTTCCTTGTGCTCTCAGCTCTGCCACGTACAAAGACTTCCACAGTCCTCTCATTGTGTATAGTGGTAACAAGGTATACATCCTTCATGTCTCTGTACTTAAGTGCCAACAGCTTTTCTTGCTGCAGAGCTGAGGTCTCCCCCCCTTCATAGCCGAGTGCGTGCAAGTTGTCCTGGGAAACCTGTGCAGTTCTTTCTAATTGTATCGCAAGCTACTGTATCAAAACTATACAGTAGCTTGAACAAAAGGACACTTGTATAAAAAATTGTCTACATACAAGTGGTAGCCTTTGTTCTTCAGGGGTAATATCAGGTCCCAGGCAATCTTGCCAGTGGTTTACCAATATTGACATGATCAGACAAATTGGATTTTTTATTATTATAAATTTAATTATAGGGGCAAGTTCATTGGATGGATTGGATGACCCTAGCCTGCCCCTATGATGAGGCAGGCTAGGGACACCCCGAGAAGCCCCATGATGCACTGGGCAGTGCCATCTTTGAAGCCACATGGGGGGGGGGGCTATATGGGGCTTTTTTTGTAATAAAACATATTTTTTATTAATAAATATAACTTACTGAGTGCCTCGACCCACTGAGGCACTCAGCACACAGTCAGAGCATCAGAAGCCTTCCCGATGGCTTCTGATGCTCTGCTAGACCAAAACCGGAAGTGATCGCTCCCAGGTAGCGATCAAAACAGGGCCCGGCCGTCAGGAACAGTATAGCAGGATACCTCAACATTGAGGCATCGCTGCAATACTGTTTGAGCTTCTAGCACTCAGATTACCAGAGGACAAGCCAGGCACGTCCTTGGTCCTTAACAACGCTTTTTGTAGGACTTGCCTGGCATGTCCTCGGTCGTTAAGGGGTTACAGTCATTATTTCATATTGCAATGTTATGTTTTCTGTTATATTTTTACATATTTGCACAGTAGAGTAGCTTTGGCGGTTTTGTATTTCTTTATTTGTGTTTGTCTGTGTATTTCATGGAGCATACTTAGTCTGCCCCCACTACCTTACATTGGGCTGGATTACAAGTGGAACGTTAACTGCGCTAGAAGTAAGCTTTTTGAGCACGTCGGGTTGCGCTCCTATTATGAGCTAAAAGTAAACTGTTTTGGCTTGCACGCACGCTAACCCAACGCACGTTTGGAATTACAATATAGCACGCAATAATGTATTCCCCCATAGAAGTCAATGGAGCCAAAAAAGTGGGGGGAAACCATACTTGCGCGAAAAACCCAATCCCATATTCTCAAGGGCGCTAACCCGACATGAAAATATGGATATTTCACATTCCAATGTTCTCCACATAGAAGAATATTTTCTATTTATTCATAAATACACATTTCTTTATATATACAGTGGATAAAAAAAAGTCTACATACCCCTGTTAAAATGTCAGGTTTCTGTGATGTTAAAAAAAAGAGTCAAAGACAAATCCTTTCAGCACTTTTCCACCATTAATATGACCTATAAACTGTACAACTCAATTGAAAAACAAACTGAAATCTTTTAGGTGGAGGGAAGTAAAAATAAAAAAATAAAATAATATGGTTGCATAAGTGTGCACACCCTTAAACTAATACTTTGTTGAAGCACGTTTTGATTTGATTACAGCACTCAGTCTTTTTGGGTTTGAGTCTATCAGCATGGCACATCTTGACTTGGCAAGATTTGCCCACTCTTCTTTGCAAAAACACTCCAAATCTGTCAGATTGTGAGGGCATCTCCTGTGCACAACCCTCTTCAGGTCTGGGCTCTGGCTGAGCCATTCCAAAACTTTAATCTTCTTCTGGTGAAGCCATTCCTTTGTTGATTTTGATGTATGCTTTGGGTCGTTGTCATGCTGAAAGATGAAGTTCCTCTTCATGTTCAGCTTTCTGAAGGTTTTGTGCCAATACTGACTGGTATTTGGAACTGTTCATAATTCCCTCTTACCTTGACTAAGGCCTCAGTACCAGCTGAAGAAAAACAGCCCCAACGCATGATGCTGCCAGCACCATGCTTCACTGTGGGTATGGTGTTCTTTTGGTGATGTGCAGTGTTATTTTTGTCCCAAACATATCTTTTTGAATTATGGCCAAAAAGTTCAACCTTGGTTTCATCAGACCAGAACACCTTTTCCCACATGTTTGTGGGAGCCTTCAGATGTGTTTTTGCAAAATTTAGCCGCTCTTGGATCTTTTTCTTTGTAAGAAAAGGCTTCCATCTTGCCACTCTACCCCATAGCCCAGACAATACGTGAGATTGTTGTCACATGTACCACACAGCCAGTACTTGCCAGATATTCCTGCAGCTCCTTTAAATGTTGCTGTAGGCCTCTTGGCAGCTTCCCAGACCAGTTTTATTCTCGTCTTTTCATCAATTTTGGAGGGGCGTCCAGTTCTTGGTAATGTCACTGTTGCACCATATTTTCTCCACTTGATGATGACTGTCTTCACTGTTTTCCATGGTATATCTAATGCCTTGGAAATTCTTTTGTACCCTTCTCCTGACTGATACCTTTTAACAATGAGATCCATCTGATGCTTTAGACGCTCTCTGGGGACCATGGATTTTGTGTAGGACGCAACTAATAAAATGTCAGGAAAGACCTACTAGAACAGCTAAACTTTATTTGGGGTTAATCAGATGCACTTTAAATGATGACAGGTGTGTACTGACTCCTATTTAACATGACTTTGAATGTGAATGCTTAATTCTGAACACAGCTACATCACAACATTATTCTTATTATAATTTTTTTGTTTACTTCCCTCCACCTAAAAGATTTCAGTTTGTTTTTCAATTGAGTTGTGTAGTTTATAGAATGAAAGAAAAATAGAAGACTGCGCCAAAGGAGAAAGTACACACGCTCACTTCTAATGTGAACAAGAGCCTAACGGCTAGATTTAGAGTTTTGTCGGTAACGACCCGAAAAGCTAACGCCGGCTTTTTTCTGGCCGCACCATAAAAATAACTCTGGTATTGAGAGTCCACATAAAGGCTGCGTTAGGCTCCAAAAAAGGAGCGTAGAGCATATTTAACGTAGCTTCAACTCTCGATACCAGAGTTGCTTACGCAAGCGGCCAGCCTCAAAAACGTGCTCGTGCACGATTCCCCCATAGAAAACAATGGGGCTGATTGAGCTGAAAAAAAACATGCAATTGTTTCCGATCAGCCAATAGAATGCGAGCTCAATCTGATTGGCTGATTGGATCAGCCAATCGGATTGAACTTGATTCTGATTGGCTGATTCCATCAGCCAATCAGAATATTCCTACCTTAATTCTGATTGGCTGATAGAATCCTATCAGCCAATCGGAATTCGAGGGACGCCATCTTGGATGACGTCCCTTAAAGGAACCGTCATTCTTCAGTTGGACGTCGCCGGAAGAAGATGGGTCCGCGGTGGAGGTCTTCAGGATGGAGCCGGTCGTCATCGGATGAAGATAGAAGATGCCGCTTGGATCAAGATGGTTGCCGGTCCGGATCGCCTCTTCTTCCCGGATAGGATGAAGACTTTGGAGCCTCTTCTGAACCTCTTCAGCCACCGGATGATGGATCGCCAGCCCCCGCTTGGGTTGGATGAAGATTTTGGAGCGAGGACGGATCGGTGATACCTGGTGAGGTGAAGACAAGGTAGGATGATCTTCAGGGGCTTAGTGTTAGGTTTATTTAAGGGGGGTTTGGGTTAGATTAGGGGTATGTGGGTGGTGGGTTGTAATGTTGGGGGGGGGTATTGCATGTTTTTTTTTACAGGCAAAAGAGCTGAACTTCTTGGGGCATGCCCCGCAAAGGGCCCTGTTCAGGGCTGGTAAGGTAAAAGAGCTTTGAACTTTAGTAATTTAGAATAGGGTAGGGCATTTTTTATTTTGGGGGTCTTTGTTATTTTATTAGGGGGCTTAGAGTAGGTGTAATTAGTTTAAAATTGTTGTAATATTTTTCTTATGTTTGTAAATATTTTTTTATTTTTTGTAACTTAGTTCTTTTTTATTTTTTGTATTTTAGTTAGTTTATTTCATTGTAGTTATTTGTAGATATTGTATTTAATTAATGTATTGATAGTGTAGTGTTAGGTTTAATTGTAGGTAATTATAGGTATTTTATTTAATTAATTTAATGATAGTATAGTGTTAGGTTTAATTGTAACTTAGGTTAGGATTTATTTTACAGGTAATTTTGTAATTATTTTAACTAGGTAGCTATTAAATAGTTCTTAACTATTTAATAGCTATTGTACCTGGTTAAAATAATTACAAAGTTGCCTGTAAAATAAATATTAATCCTAAAATAGCTACAATGTAATTATAATTTATATTGTAGCTATATTAGGATTTATTTTACAGGTAAGTATTTAGCTTTAAATAGGTATAATTTATTTAATAAGAGTTAATTAATTTCGTTAGATTAAAATTATATTTAACTTAGGGGGGTGTTAGTGTTAGGGTTAGACTTAGCTTTAGGGGTTAATACATTTATTAGAATAGCGGTGAGCTCCGGTCGGCAGATTAGGGGTTAATAATTGAAGTTAGGTGTCGGCGATGTTAGGGAGGGCAGATTAGGGGTTAATACTATTTATTATAGGGTTAGTGAGGCGGATTAGGGGTTAATAAATTTATTATAGTAGCGGTGCGGTCCGCTCGGCAGATTAGGGGTTAATAAGTGTAGGCAGGTGGAGGCGACGTTGAGGGGGGCAGATTAGGGGTTAATAAATATAATATAGGGGTCGGCGGTGTTAGGGGCAGCAGATTAGGGGTACATAAGGATAACGTAGGTGGCGGCGCTTTGCGGTCGGCAGATTAGGGGTTAATTATTGTAGGTAGTTGGCGGCGACGTAGTGGGGGGCAGATTAAGGGTTAATAAATATAATATAGGGGTCGGCGGTGTTAGGGGCAGCAGATTAGGGGTACATAAGGATAACGTAGGTGGCGGTCGGCAGATTAGGGGTTAAAAAAATTTAATCGAGTGGCGGCGATGTGGGGGGACCTCGGTTTAGGGGTACATAGGTAGTTTATGGGTGTTAGTGTACTTTAGAGTACAGTAGTTAAGAGCTTTATAAACCGGCGTTAGCCCAGAAAGCTCTTAACTACTGACTTTTTTCCTGCGGCTGGAGTTTTGTCGTTAGATTTCTAACGCTCACTTCAGACACGACTCTAAATACCGGAGTTAGAAAAATCCCATTGAAAAAATAGGATACGCAATTTACGTAAGGGGATCTGCGGTATGGAAAAGTCGCGGCTGAAAAGTGAGCGTTAGACCCTTTTTTGAGTGACTCCAAATACCGGAGGTAGCCTAAAACCAGCGTTAGGAGCCTCTAACGCTGGTTTTCACGGCTAACGCCAAACTCTAAATCTAGGCCTAAGATTCTTGTTCTGAAATGCAATATACAAAAGAGGGTTGAAAGGAGCGTCTAAAATAAGGCTAAAGTGCACTCAAGGAGACTGAGCAGAATCTAGCCAGTAGTGAAAAACTAAAAGTTAATTAAAAAGAAATTAAAAAGAATAAGGTGCAATAGTGTATGAGGATAATCCAACAAATTCAAGTAAGTGTACCAAAGATGTGGAGTGACAATGTGTAATACTAAAATGTGACGTTACATATAAATGTAAAGTGAATATATAAACAAAAATGCTAATGTGTAACCATTACGTGTAGATATCTAAATGGACCAATGTACAATGAGTGCAATTAGAGTCAATGATGCTTCAAGCGACCAAAAGAATATTAGATATAAAAAAGGGGATTTTACTAAAAAAAGAAACAGAAATAATGGATATATTGATCCAAATACATGTGGGTTGTAAACAATAAGACATACAATATGAAATATATAAAACAGCACGGGTTTATAAACAAATGCATACACCTATATAATTAAAACAAAAGCTAGCAAGATTGGCCAATCTAGACAAATCTCGGGAGAGAAAGTGCACAGTACAGGAAAAGACGCTAGTTACTAGTTCAACGTTCCAAAGCAGTTAATCCAAATGTTCATGCGTGATGTAAAAAGAGGAGACGGATCCAAGACGTCTGAGAAGACTGAAGGCGATCCAAAGTCGCAAAGAGTACACCTGTGTAGGGAAAAAAAAGAACAAGGACTGCACACACTAAAAAAATATACAACAGAAAAAAGGTAATGCGCTCACCAAATATAATCTCGGGCTGGTATGTCGTTATCGAAATCAGTCTACGCGTTTCAGCCTGCTACGAGGCCTTTGTCAAGACTTAAACCAGCTGAGAATGTGTGAAATATTTAAAGGCCATATAGGCCTATCAGAAGCAAGGGGTGTGTAATTTTGGGCCAATCCGATCTTGTTTAGAAAGGCTAATAGCGTAAGTATTTTACCACTAGGAATACACATTTTAAAAGTAATAAATAGCTTTATCTGTGTTGCTCATTCAATTCTGCAAAACATTTTTGCGCTTTTGGACATAGTTAACACTATCTCCAACGGGCGATCAATTACTATTTCCGCCATTTTGTAATAGTAACAATTGATCGCCCATAAGAGATAGTGTTAACTATGTCCAAAAGCGCAAAACCTTTTGCAGAATTGAATGAGCAACACAGATAAAGCTATATATTACTCTATTTTCCCATGCACGCATTGACTAATTTTTAAAATGTGTATTCCTCAGCTGGTTTAAGTCTTGACAAAGGCCTAGTAGCAGGCTGAAACGCGTAGACTGATTTCGATAACGACATACCAGCCCGAGATTATATTTGGTGAGCGCATTACCTTTTTTCTGTTGTATATTTTTTTAGTGTGTGCAGTCCTTGTTCTTTTGTTCCCTACACAGGTGTACTCTTACTTTGGATCGCCTTTAGTCTTCTCAGACGTCTTGGATCCATCTCCTCTTTTTTACATCACACATGAATATTTGGATTAACTGCTTTGGAACTTTGAACTAGCGTCTTTTCCTGTACTGTGCACTTTCTCTCCCGAGATTTGTCTAGATTGGCCAATCTTGCTAGCTTTTGTTTTAATTATATAGGTGTATGCATTTGTTTATAAACCCGTGCTGTTTTATATATTTCATATTGTATGTCTTATTGTTTACAACCCACATGTATTTGGATCAATATATCCATTATTTCTGTTTCTTTTTTTAGTAAAATCCCCTTTTTTATATCTAATATTCTTTTGGTTGCTTGAAGCATCATTGACTCTAATTGCACTCATTGTACATTGGTCCATTTAAATATCTACACGTAATGGTTACACATTAGCATTTTTTGTATATTTATATGTAACGTCACATTTTAGTATTACACATTGTCACTCCACACCTTTGGTACACTTCCTTGAATTCGTTGGATTATCCTCACACACTATTGCACCTTATTCTTTTTAATTTCTTTTTAATTAACTTTTAGTGTTTCACTACTGGCTAGATTCTGCTCAGTCTCCTTGAGTGTACTTTAGCCTTATTTTAGGCGCTCCTTTCAACCCTCTTTTGTATATTGTGTAGTTTATAGGTCACATTAGGGGGGTAGTTATCAAGCCGTCTACTTTTCTGGCTTCGCCGGCCCAATACGTCCGCCTAAGCTCGCCTACCTTCGCCGCCGCGGACCTTGAATACGTTCGCCTAAGTTATCAAATAAAGCTGTCAAAAAGCCGCGGGGCGATGAGCAGCGGACTGTGACAGTTATCACTCATCCGATCTCGCTGCCCTTCGGCTTTTTCCCAGCTTTATTGCTAGCCTGTCACTAAGCACTCACACTAAACTACACTGTTCTACCCCCTATACCGGCGCCCCCGGAGGCCCCCGCAACTAAATAAAGTTACTAACCCCTAAACCGCCGCTCCTAGACCCCGCCGCAAGTCTTATAAATGTATTAACCCCTAAACCGCCGCTCCTAGACCCCGCCGCAAGTCTTATAAATGTATTAACCCCTAAACCGCCGCTCCCGGACACCGCTGCCACCTACATTATACCTAGTAACCCCTATCCTGCCCCCCCTATACCGTCGCCCTCTATTATAAAATTATTAACCCCTATCCTGCTGATCCCGCACCTCTCCGCAACTAAATAGTTTAACCCCTAAACCGCCGCTCCATGAACCCGCCGCAACCTATAATAAATTTATTAACCCCTATCCTGCCCCCCACTACGCCGCCGCCACTGTAATAAAATTATTAACCCCTAAACCTAAGTCTAACCCTAACCATAACGCCCCCCTAACTTAAATATTAATTAAATACATCTAAATAAATTAACTCTTATTAACTAAATGAATCCTATTTAAAACTAAATACTTACTTATAAAATAAACCCTAATATAGCTACAATATAAATAATAATTATATTCTAGCTATCTTAGGATTTATATTTATTTTACAGGTACCTTTCAATTTATTTTAACCAGGTACAATAGCTATTAAATAGTTATTAACTATTTAATAGCTTACCTAGCTAAAATAAAGAGAAATGTACCTGTGAAATAAATCCTAACCTAAGTTACAATTACACCTAACACTACACTATACTTTAATAAATTATTCCTATTTAAAAATAAATACTTACCTGCAAAATAAACCCTAAGATAGCTACAATGTAATTAATACTTATATTATAGCTATCTTAGGATTTATATTTAGTTTACAGGTAACTTTGTATTTATTTTAGCTAGTTAGAATAGTTATTAAATAGTTATTTACTATTTAATAACTACCTAGCTAAAAGAAATACAAAATTACCTGTAAAATAAATCCTAACTTAAGTTACAATTAAACCTAATACTATACTATCATTAAATTAACTAAATAAATTAACTACAAATAACTACAATTAAATACAATTACATAAACTAACTAAAGTACAAAAAATAAAAAAAACTAAGTTACAAAAAATAAAAAAATAAGTTACAAACATGTTAAAAATATTACAACAATTTTAAGCTACTTACACCTAATCTAAGCCCCCTAATAAAATAACAAACCCCCCCAAAATAAAAAAAATCCCTACCCTATTCTAAATTACATAAATTTCAAAGCTCTTTTACCTTACCAGCCCTTAAAAGGGCCATTTGTGGGGGCATGCCCCAAAAAGTTCAGCTCTTTTGCCTGTAAAAGAAAAATACAACCCCCCCCCAACATTAAAACCCACCACCCACATACCCCTAATCAAAAAACCTAACACTAATCCCCTGAAGATCATCCTACCTTGAGTCGTCTTCACTCAGCCGAGCCACCGATGGAACTGAAGAGGACATCCGGAGCGGAAGAAGTTAATCCTCCAAGTGGCGCTGAAGAAATCTTCCATCCGATGAAGTCATCATCCAGGCGGCGCTGAAGAAGTCTTCGATCCGGCCGATGTCATCTTCAAAGAGGCGCTGAAGAGGTCTTCTATCCGGGCGAAGTCATCTTCCAAGCCGGGTCTTGAATCTTCCTTCCGCCGACGCGGAACCACCTTCTTCACCGACGGACTAAGACGAATGACGGTTCCTTTAAGGGACGTCATCCAAGATGGCGTCCCCTCAATTCCGATTGGCTGATAGGATTCTATCAGCCAATCGGAATTAAGGTAGGAAAATCTGATTGGCTGATGGAATCAGCCAATCAGATTCAAGTTCAATCCGATTGGCTGATCCAATCAGCCAATCAGATTGAGCTCGCATTCTATTGGCTGATCGGAACAGCCAATAGAATGCGAGCTCAATCTGATTGGCTGATTCCATCAGCCAATCAGATTTTTCCTACCTTAATTCCGATTGGCTGATAGAATCCTATCAGCCAATCGGAATTGAGGGGACGCCATCTTGGATGACGTCCCTTAAAGGAGCCGTCATTCGTCGTAGTCCGTTGGTGAAGAAGGTGGTTCCGCGTCGGCGGAAGGAAGATTCAAGACCCGGCTTGGAAGATGACTTCGCCCGGATAGAAGACCTCTTCAGCGCCTCTTTGAAGATGACATCGGCCGGATCGAAGACTTCTTCAGCGCCGCCTGGATGATGACTTCATCGGATGGAAGATTTCTTCAGCGCCGCTTGGAGGATTAACTTCTTCCGCTCCGGATGTCCTCTTCAGTTCCATCGGTGGCTCGGCTGAGTGAAGACGACTCAAGGTAGGATGATCTTCAGGGGATTAGTGTTAGGTTTTTGTAGGGGGGGTTTGGGTTAGATTAGGGGTATGTGGGTGGTGGGTTTTAATGTTGGGGGGGGGGGTTGTATTTTTCTTTTACAGGCAAAAGAGCTGAACTTTTTGGGGCATGCCCCCACAAATGGCCCTTTTAAGGGCTGGTAAGGTAAAAGAGCTTTGAAATTTATGTAATTTAGAATAGGGTAGGGATTTTTTTTATTTTGGGGGGGTTTGTTATTTTATTAGGGGGCTTAGATTAGGTGTAAGTAGCTTAAAATTGTTGTAATATTTTTAACATGTTTGTAACTTATTTTTTTATTTTTTGTAACTTAGCTTTTTTTATTTTTTGTACTTTAGTTAGTTTATGTAATTGTATTTCATTGTAGTTATTTGTAGGTAGTTTATTTAGTTAATTTAATGATAGTGTAGTATTAGGTTTAATTGTAACTTAAGTTAGGATTTATTTTACAGGTAATTTTGTATTTCTTTTAGCTAGGTAGTTATTAAATAGTTAATAACTATTTAATAACTATTCTAACTAGCTAAAATAAATACAAAGTTACCTGTAAAATAAATATAAATCCTAAGGCCTAGATTTGGAGTTCGGCGGTAGCCGTCAAAACCAGCGTTAGAGGCTCCTAACGCTGGTTTTGGCCGCCCGCTGGTATTTGGAGTCAGTGATTAAAGGGTCTAACGCTCACTTTTCAGCCGCGACTTTTCCATACCGCAGATCCCCCTACGCCATTTGCGTATCCTATCTTTTCAATGGGATCTTTCTAACGCTGGTATTTAGAGTCGTTTCTGAAGTGAGCGTTAGAGCTCTAACGACAAAATTCCAGCCGCCTGAAAATAGCAGGAGTTAAGAGCTTTCTGGCTAACGCCGGTTCATAAAGCTCTTAACTACTGTACCCTAAAGTACACTAACACCCATAAACTACCTATGTACCCCTAAACCGAGCTCCCCCCACATCGCCGCCACTCGATTTAAATTTTTAACCCCTAATCTGCCGACCGCCACCTACGTTATACTTATGTACCCCTAATCTGCTGCCCCTAACCCCGCCGACCCCTGTATTACATTTATTAACCCCTAACCTGCCCCCCACAACGTCGCCGACACCTGCCTACACTTATTAACCCCTAATCTTCCGACCGCAAAGCGCCGCCACCTACGTTATCCTTATGTACCCCTAATCTGCTACCCCTAACACCGCCGACCCCTATATTATATTTATTAACCCCTAATCTGCCCCCCTCAACGTTGCCGACACCTGCCTACACTTATTAACCCCTAATCTGCCGAGCGGACCTGAGCGCTACTATAATAAAGTTATTAACCCCTAACCCGCCTCACTAACCCTATCATAAATAGTATTAACCCCTAATCTGCCCTCCCTAACATCGCCGACACCTACCTTCAATTATTAACCCCTAATCTGCCGAGCGGACCTCACCGCTACTATAATAAATGTATTAACCCCTAAAGCTAAGTCTAACCCTAACACTAACACCCCCCCTAAATTAAATATAATTTTAATCTAACGAAATAAATTAACTCTTATTAAATAACTTATTCCTATTTAAAGCTAAATACTTACCTGTAAAATAAATCCTAATATAGCTAAAATATAAATTATAATTATATTATAGCTATTTTAGGATTAATATTTATTTTACAGGCAACTTTGTAATTATTTTAACCAGGTACAATAGCTATTAAATAGTTAAGAACTATTTAATAGCTACCTAGTTAAAATAATAACAAATTTACCTGTAAAATAAATCCTAACCTAAGATATAATTAAACCTAACACTACCCTATCAATAAATTAATTAAATAAACTACCTACAATTACCTACAATTAACCTAACACTACACTATCAATAAATTAATTAAACACAATTGCTACAAATAAATACAATTAAATAAACTAGCTAAAGTACAAAAAATAAAAAAGAACTAAGTTACAAAAAATAATAAAATATTTACAAACATAAGAAAAATATTACAACAATTTTAAACTAATTACACCTACTCTAAGCCCCCTAATAAAATAACAAAGCCCCCCAAAATAAAAAATTCCCTACCCTATTCTAAATTAAAAAAGTTACAAGCTCTTTTACCTTACCAGCCCTGAACAGGGCCCTTTGCGGGGCATGCCCCAAGGATTTCAGCTCTTTTGCCTGTAAAAAAAAACATACCATACCCCCCCCAACATTGCAACCCACCACCCACATACCCCTAATCTAACCCAAACCCCCCTTAAATAAACCTAACACTAAGCCCCTGAAGATCTTCCTACCTTGTCTTCACCATACCAGGTTCACCGATCCGTCCTGGCTCCAACATCTTCATCCAACCCAAGCGGGGGTTGGCGATCCATCATCCGGTGCTGAAGAGGTCCAGAAGAGGCTCCAAAGTCTTCCTCCTATCCGGCAAGAAGAGGACATCCGGACCGGCAAACATCTTCTCCAAGCGGCATCTTCAATCTTCTTCCATCCGGTGCGGAGCGGGTCCATCTTGAAGCAGGCGACGCGGATCCATCCTCTTCTTCCGTTGTCTCCCGACGAATGACGGTTCCTTTAAGGGACGTCATCCAAGATGGCGTCCCTCGAATTCCGATTGGCTGATAGGATTCTATCAGCCAATCGGAATTAAGGTAGGAATTTTCTGATTGGCTGATGGAATCAGCCAATCAGAATCAAGCTATATTAGGGTTTATTTTAAAGGTAAGTATTTAGTTTTAAATAGGATTCATTTAGTTAATAAGAGTTAATTTATTTAGATTTATTTAATTAATATTTAAGTTAGGGTTAGGGTTAGACTTAGGTTTAGGGGTTAATAATTTTATTACAGTGGCGGCGGCGTAGTGGGGGGCAGGATGGGGTTAATAAATTTATTATAGGTGGCGACGGTGTAGGGGGGGCAGATTAGGGGTTAATACATTTAATATAGGTTGCGGCGGGTTCAGGGAGCGGCGGTTTAGGGGTTAATACATTTATTATAGTTGCGGTGGGCTCCGGGAGCGGCGGTTTAGGGGTTAATATGTATAGAGTAGCTTGCGGTGGGCTCCGGGAGCGGCGGTTTAGGGGGTAATAACTTTATTTAGTTGCGGCGGTGTAGGGGGGGTCAGATTAGTGGTGTTTAGACTCGGGGTACATGTTAGGGTGTTAGGTGTAGACAGCTACCATAGAAATCAATGGGATGTCTGTCAGCAGCGAACTTGTACTTTCGCTATGGTCAGACTCCCATTGATTCCTATGGGATCCGCCGCCTCCAGGGGTGGCGGATTGAAAACCAGGTACGCTGGGCCGTAAAAGTGCCGAGCGTACCTGCTAGTTTTTTGATAGCTAGCAAAAGTAGTGAGAATGTGCCGCACTTGTGTGCGGAACATCTGGAGTGACGTAAGAATCGATCTGTGTCGGACTGAGTCCGGCGGATCGAAGCTTACGTCACAAAATTCTACTTTTGCCGGTCTCGAGCCTTTGATAACTAAGGCGAATCAGCCTCGCCACAAATACGCTGCGGAATTCCAGCGTATTTGAGGTTGACGGCTTGATAACTACCCCCCTAAAGGTGGAAAAGTACTGAAATGATTTACCTTTGTCTCATTTTTTTACATCACAGACACCTGACATTTTAACAGGGTTGTGTAGACTTTTTTTATCCACTGTATATATCTATATATTTATTGTTTTGCACAAATATATATTTATACATATCCAGTGTGCTATTCTTAGTGCTGAACCAAAAATGGGCTGGCTTGTAAGCTTACATTCCTGCTTTTTCAAATAAAGATACCAAGAGAACAAAGTAAATTTGATAATAGGAGTAAATAACTAACGCCTAGATTACGAGTTTTGCGGTAACAGGAGTGCGGTGCTAATTTGCACGTTATTCTCACCGCTCACTTACCTGCAGCGCTGGTATTACGGGTTTTTATCAACCCGGTGTTAAGAGACAAAAAGTGAGCGTAGAGCAAAATTGAGCTCCACTCTTCACTCCAATACCAGCGCTGCTTAAGTCAGCGGTGAGCTGGTTGTACGTGATCGTGCACGATTTCCCCATAGAGATCAATGGGGAGAGTCGGCTGAGAAAGTAAGCGTAAAACTCAGTAATGCAGCCCCATTGATTCCTATGGGGAAACTAAATTTATGTTTACACCTAGCACCCTAACATGAACCCCGAGTCTAAACACCCCTAATCTTACACTTATTAACCCCTGATCTGCTGTCCCCGATATCGCTGACACCTACATTATACTTATTAACCTCTAATCTGCCGCGCCGACATCGTCGCCACCTACATTATATTTATGAACCCCTAATCTGCCGCTCCGGACATCGCCGCCACCTACATTATACTTATTAACCCCTAATCTGCTGCCCCCAACATCACCGCCACCTACATTATATTTATTAACCCCTAATCTGCCGTCCCCAACGTCGCCGCCACTATTCTAAATTTATTAACCCTTTAAACCTAAGTCTAACCGTAACCCTAACAACCCCTAACTTAAATATAATTAAAATAAATCTAAATAAAATTCCTCTCATTACCTAAATTATTCATATTTAAAACTAAATACTTACCTGTAAAATAAACCCTAAGCTAGCTACAATATAACTAATAGTTACATTGTATCTAGCTTAGGGTTTATTTATTTTTTACAGGCAAGTGTGTATTTATTTTAACTAGGTAGAATAGTTACTAAATAGTTATTAACTATTTAATAACTACCTAGCAAAAATAAATATACATTTACCTGTAAAATAAAACCTAACCTAAGTTACACTAACACCTAACCTAACCCTACAATTAAATAACTTACATAAATTAAATACAATTAAATAAATTAAATACGATTAGCTAAATTACAAAAAAACCCCCACTAAATTACACAAAATAAAAAACAAATTACAAGATATTTAAACTAATTACACCTAATCTAATAGCCCTATCAAAATAAAAAATCCCCCCCAAAATAAAAAAAAAACCTAGCCTAAACTAAACTATCAATAGCCCTTAAAAGGGCCTTTTGCGGGGCATTGCCCCAAAGAAATCAGCTCTTTTACCTGAAAAACAAATACACACAACCCCCCCCAACAGTAAAACCCACCGGCCACACAGCCAACCCCCCAAATAAAACCCTAACTAAAAAAACCTAAGCTCCCCATTGCCCTGAAAAGGGCATTTGGATGGGCATTTAGCTCTATTGCTGCCCAAAGCCCTAACCTAAAAATAAAACCCATCCAATACACCCTTAAAAAATCCTAACACTAACCCCCCGAAGATTCACTTACCGGGAGAAGTCTTCATCCAAGCGGCAAGATGTCCTCAATGAAGCCGGCAGAAGTGGTCCTCCAGACGGGCAGAAGTGGTCCTCCAGACGGGCAGAAGTCTTCATCCAGACAGCATCTTCTATCTTCATCCTTCTGACGCGGAGCGGGTCCATCTTCAAGACATCCGGCTCCGAGCATCCTCTTCTTCCGACGTCTTCTTGCTGAATGAAGGTACCTTTAAGTGACGTCATCAAAGATGGCATCCCTTAGAATCCGATTGGCTGATAGAATTCTATCAGCCAATCGGAATTAAGGTTGAAAAAATCCTATTGGCTGATCCAATCAGCCAATAGGATTGAACTTCAATCCTATTGGCTGATCCAATCAGCCAATAGGATTGAGCTTGCATTCTATTGGCTGTTCCAATAGAATCAGCCAATAGGATTTTTTCAACCTTAATTCCGATTGGCTGATAGAATTCTATCAGCCAATCAGAATCTAAGGGATGCCATCTTGGATGACGTCATTTAAAGGAACCTTCATTCAGCAAGAAGTCGGAAGAAGAGGATGCTACGCGCCAGATGTCTTGAAGATGGAGCCGATTCCGCGTGGGAAGGATGAAGATAGAAGATGCCGTCTGGGTAAAGATTTCTGCCCGTCTGGAGGACCACTTCTGCCCGTCTGAAGGACCACTTCTGCCGGCTTCGTTGAGGGCATCTTGGATGAAGACTTCTCCCGGTAAGTGAATCTTCGGGGGTTAGTGTTAGGATTTTATAAGGGTATTGGGTGGGTTTTATTTTTAGGTTATGGCTTTGGGCAGCAATAGAGCTAAATGCCCTTTTAAGGGCAATGCCCATCCAAATGCCCTTTTCAGGGCAATGGGGAGCTTAGTTTTTTTTTAGCTAGGGTTTTATTTGGGGGGGTTGGTTGTGTGGGTGGTGGGTTTTACTGTTGGGGGGGTGTTTGTATTTTCTTTTTCAGGTAAAATAGACGATTCCTTTGGGGCAATGCCCTGCAAAAGGCCCTTTAAAGGGCTATTGATAGTTTAGTTTAGACTAGGGTTTTTTTTTTATTTTGATAGGGCTATTAGATTAGGTTTAATTTGTTTAAATATCTTGTAATTTGTTTTTTATTTTGTGTAATTTAGTGTTTGTTTGCTTTTTGTAATTTAGCTAATTGTATTTAATTTATGTAAGTTATTTAATTGTAGGGTTAGGTTAGGTGTTAATGTAACTTAGGTTAGGTTTTATTTTACAGGTCAATTTGTATTTATTTTAGCTAGGTAGTTATTAAATAGTTAATAACATTTTAGTAACTATTCTACCTAGTTAAAATAAATACAAACTTGCCTGTAAAATAAAAATAAACCCTAAGATAGATACAATTTAACTATTAGTTAAATTGTAGCTAGCTTAGGGTTTATTTTACAGGTAAGTATTTAGTTTTAAATAGGAATAATTTAGGGAATGATAGGAATTTTATTTAGATTTATTTTAATTATATTTAAGTTAGGGGGTGTTAGGGTTAGGGTTAGACTTAGGTTTAAAGGGTTAATAAATTTAGAATGGCGGCGGCGACATTGGGGCAGCAGATTAGGGGTTAATAACTGTAATGTAGGTGGTGACGATGATAGGTGCGGCAGATTAGGGGTTAATACATTTATTATAGTGTTTGCGATGCGGGAGGGCCTCGGTTTAGGGGTTAATAGGTAGTTTATGAGTGTTAGTGTACTTTTTAGCACTTTAATTATGAGTTTTATGCTACAGCTTTGTAGTGTAAAACTCATAACTACTGACTTCAAAATGCATTAGGAATCTTGGCGGTAGAGGGTGTACCGCTCACTGTTTGGCCTCCCAGGACAAACTCGTAATACCGGCACTATGGAAGTCCCATAGAAAAAAGCCTTTACGAAATTTACGTAAGTTGGTTTGCGGTAAGGCCAAAAATGTGTGCGGGACACCTATACCTGCAAGACTCGTAATACCAGTGGGCGTGAAAAAGCAGCGTTAGGACCTGTTAACCCTGCTTTTTCACCTTACCGCAAAACTCGTAATCTATCCATAAGTTGCTTAAAATTGCATGCTCTATCTGAATAATTAAATAAAAAAATTGGGTTCAGTATCCCTTTAAGGTAACGTTATGAAAATTAATTAATTCAATTGAACAAATTTGCTCAGTGTATAGAGAAAAAAAAAACTCCTTTTAATGTGAGATCTATTTACATAACCAGTGTAAACTAATTTCTGAGCCTAATAACAAACAGGTTCACTCTGCACCTGCACAAAGTTGTTACCAGGTGAGAAGACATACCAGCGAACTGGAGATAATGCAAAACACTCGCTGGAATCATTGAGCTGAGTAAAATTGGGGCAAGACAAAACTTGCCTTGAAGGGTGGGGACTTACACACACAATGGAATAGTCTTTACACAGCTTAAGCCAGGAGGAGAATGGAAGCCAAAGGGTTACTGTTGTGTACACACCGATTGCACAATCATTCAAAACAAATGGAAAGTATAAACTGTACAGAATTATACAGTTGCAGGGGCTTATATTAGCTTCTGATTTTACTAAAATATACATATGGTGCACTATTAAAGGGACAGTCTAGTCAAAGATAAACTTTCATGATTCAGATAGGTCATGTCATTTTAAACAACTTTCCAATTTACTTTTATCATCAATTTTGCTTTGTTCTATTGGTATTTTTAGTTGAAAGCTAAACCTTGGTAGGCTCATATGCTACTTTCTTAGCCCTTGAAGGCAGCCTCTTATCTTAATGCATTTTTACTTTTTTTCACAACTAGAGGGCATTAGATCATGTGTGACATATAGATAACATTGTGCTCACACATGTGAAGTTACCTAGGAGTCAGCACTGATTGACTAAAATGCAAGTCTGTCAAAAGAACTGAATTAAGGGGGCAGTTTGCAGAGGCTTAGATAAAAGGTTATTACAGAGGTCAACGGTGTATTAATATAACCTTGTTGGTTATACAAAATTGGGGAATGGGTAATAAAGGGATTATCTATCTTTTTAAACAACTAAAATTCTGGTCTAGACTGTCCCTTTAAAGCAAATTAGTTGTCAATGACATCTGGTGCCCAGTGCTCATTCTTTCTTTAGGATAGATTAGGTTTACAGTACTTAAAAAACAAAATTTATGCTTACCTGATAAATTTCTTTCTTTTCGGATATGGTGAGTCCACGGCATCATCAATTACTGTTGGGAATATCACTCCTGGCCAGCAGGAGGAGGCAAAGAGCACCACAGCAAAGCTGTTAAGTATCACTTCCCATTCCCACAAACCCCAATCATTCGACCGAAGGTAAATGAAGAAAAAAGGAGTAACACAAGGTGTAGAGGTGTCTGAGGTTTTAGTTAAAATTAACTGTCTTAAAATAAAGGGCAGGGCCGTGGACTCACCATATCCGGAAAGAAAGAAATTTATCAGGTAAGCATAAATTTTGTTTTCTTTCCTAAAATATGGAGAGTCCACGGCATCATCAGTTACTGTTGGGAATCAATACCCAAGCTAGATGACACAGATGATTAGGAAGAGACAAGACAGGTAACCTAAACAGAATCCTAAAAAGAATCCTCAGCCGAGGCAAAAATATTGAATTTGTAAAATTTGGAAAAAGTATGCAGAGAAGACCAAGTCACCGCCTTGCAAATTTGTTCCCCAGAAGCTTCATTCTTGAAATCCCAAGAAGAAGAGACAGCCCAAGTGGAATGAGCTGTAATTTTCTCAGGAGGCTGCTGTCCAGCAGTCTCATAAGCCAAACGAATAATACTTTTCAACCAGAAAAAAAGAAAAGTAGCTGTAGCTTTCTGACCTTAACGTTCCCCAGAGAAATAAACAAACAGGGCAGAAGACTGGCGAAAATCCTTAGTCGTCTGAAGGTAGAAATTCAGAGCACACACAACATCCAGGTTTTGTAACAAACATTCCTTATGAGAAGGAGGAGTAGGACATAGAGAAGGAACAACAATTTCCTGATTAATATTTCTATCCGAAACAACTTTAGGAAGGAAACCTACCTTAGCATGAATAACCACTTTATCAGCATGAAAGATACGATAAGGTGATTCATACTGGAAAGCTGAAAACTCCGAGGCTCTCTGAGCAGAAGAGATATCAATAAGAAAAAAATAACAACAACTTAATATCTATGGAATGCAGTAGCAAAACTTTAAGATTAAAACTCCAAGGAGGAAAAACCGACTTAAACACAGGCCTGAGGCTGACCAAGGCCTGACAAAAAGATTGCACGTCTGGCACATACGCCAGACGCTTATGTAGCAAAATAAACAAAGCAGGGATCTGACCCTTCAGAGTAATTGCTGACAAACCTTTCTCCAGACCTTCCTGGAGAATTGATAAAATCCTAGGAATCCTGACCCTACTTCAACGGTAGCCCTTGGATTCACACCAATAAAGATATTACGCCATATCTTATGGTAAATCTTCCTAGTAATAGGCTGGCGAGCCTGAATCATGGTCTCAATGACCGACCCAGAAAACCCACGCTTAGCCAGAACTAAGCGTTTAATCTCCAAGCAGTCAGTGTCAGAGAAACTAAATTTGGATGAAAGAAGGGACCCTGAAGAAGTTCCTTCCTCAGAGGAAGTCTCCAAGGTGGAAGAGACAACATCTACCACTAGATCTGCATACCAGATCCTGCTAGGCCACGCTGGGGCTATGAGAATCACCGCCGCTCTCTCCTGCTTGATACGAGAAATGACTCGTGGAAGGAGAGCGAACGGAGGAAACAGGTATGCAAGCCTGAGATCCCAAGGGACCGCCAGAGCATCTATCAGAGCGGCCTGTGGATCCATGGCCACTAACCGTACCTCGGGAGCTTGGATTTCTGCCAAGACGCCATCAGATCCAGCTCCAGCACCCTCCATTTGAGGGTCAAGCTAGCGAACACTTCCGGATGGAGCTCCCCCTCCCTAGGAAGAAAAGTCTGTCCTCTCAGTAGTCCACTCCTGGAATGTGGATGGCAGATAGACAGCAAATGTTAGTTTCCACCCACTGAATAATCTGATCCACCTCTTCCATGGCTAAGGAACTCCGAGTTCCTCCCTGGTGGCTGATATAAGCCACTGAGGTTATGTTGTCCGACTGCAACCTGATAAAACGGGCTAAGGTTAACTGAGGACAAGCCATCAGAGCATTGAAAATCGCTCTCAACTCCAAGATGTTTATAGGAAGAGCTGACGACTCCTGAGACCAGAGTCCCTGCGCCTTTAACGAGTCCCAGACTGCCCCTCATCCCAGTAGGCTGACGGCCGTGGACACAATCACACAGGAAGGTCTCCGAAAGAATGTTCCCTGAGACAAATGTTCCTGAAAAAGCCACCACGGGAGAGCGATCTAGTTCTATCCTCTGAGACAGATCTGCATGGTCCCCATTCCATTGACTGAGCATGCATACTGTAACTGCAGAGCTCTCAAATGGAATCAAGCAAAGGCAATGATGTCCATGTATCAACCATCAGACCAATTACCTCCATAAATTGAGCCACTGATAGCCAAACAGTAGACTGTAGAGAGAGGCAAAAGGAAGGAATCTTGTATCTTCTGACTTCTGTCAGAAAAATTTCCATCGATAGGGAATCTATTATGGTCCCTAAGAAAAAACTATCCTTGTAGCTGAAACAAAGTAACTCTTTTCCAGAGTCACTTTCCATCTGTGGGAACGTAGAAAAGACAATCAGATCTCTGTGTGAGAGTTTACTTGTTGCAAAGATGGCGCCTGAACAATATGTTGTCCAAGTAGGGCACCACTGCAGTTCCCCGAGACCGGATCTCCGACAAGAGTGCTCCAAGAACCTTTGAAAAAATTCTGGGAGCTGAGGCAAAGGCCACAAACTGAAAGTGTTTGTCCTGAAAAGCGAATCTCAGAAACCTGTAATGATCCCTGTGAATAGGAACATGAAGGTATGCTTCCTTTATGTCCATGGTCGTCATGAACTGACCCTCTTGCATTAAAGGAAGAATGGAATGGACAGTCTCCATATTGAAGGACGGTAGTCTGAGAAACTTGTTTAGACACTTCAGGCCTAGAATAAGTCGGAAAGTAACCACTCTTTTGGGAACCACAAACAGATTAGAATAGAAACCTAGACCATGTTCCTGTACTGGAACTATCACTCCCAGGGAAGAAAGATCCTATACACACTGGCCGAATGCCTCTCTTTTATATGGACTGCAGATTAAACTTGAGAGATGTAACCCTGCGATATTATGTCCACAGCCCATGGATCTGGGACGTCTCGTATCCATGCCAGAGAAAAAAGAGAAAGTCTGCTTCCCTTGATCCGATCCCGGATCGGGGCAAACCCTTCATGCTGATATAGACTCAGCTGCGAGTTTCCTTGATTGCTTCCCCTTGTTCCAGGGCTGACTGGGAAATCCTCTCCTTCCCAAGAAGACTTGGACTGTTCCTGCTTGGAAGCTGAAGGGGAAGACTTTCTCTGAAGTTTCGAAAACTACTCTGACACCCTTTCAGTCTATCCAGCTTTTACCTTGATCCTTAAAGGAGCGGGTATCCTCTATAGGGATCAAATTCTCTTAGCCATAGTAGAAAAACCCCTTCTACTATAGGCACCGTTCGCTGAGATATTTAATGGGGACAGCGACAGGAACATTTAGTAAAAACAGGAGACGGGAAAAGAGGAATCTCTGACTTCTCCCATCCCTCTTAACAAATCCCCTTGCATGGTCTGGAACAGGAAAAACAAACTTCCATAAAGGAATTCTAGCAAAACATTACATTTACTAGATCTTAGGGATGACAACGACAGGGTATCAGAGTCGCCCCAAGTAACCAAAACCTCCATTAATCATACATGAGATGTTCAGGTATACATCTGAGGGTTAGCATCATCAGCATCAGATGAAGTAATGATACTGTCCAAATCTGAGATTTCACCCCCAGAGGCTACCGATGTATCCCCCTCATCAAATCTATGAGAAATGGCAACCCGAGTAGCAGCAGGCAGAACAGAAACCTTACTATCTGAATCTCTAATGTTACTTTTGCGATTTCCCTTTAGTATAGGAAAAGCAGATAATGCCACAGACACCACAGAAGATAACTGGGCAAATTCTGCATGCAAATAACTCTTCCAGGAGATAGAGTGGAACCGCGGGGCACTACACGTGACACCATTGAGGCTTGGAACTTAAAAGGAGAAAACTGTGGCATTGCCTAAACAGTATCATCCTAAGAGACATTGACTCAGAAATTAATAATCTATAATTATGCAGAACAGTATTGTATATGTTCAACAAATTGTGCCGCAGGCTCTATATTATAAAACACAGAGACACCTGTGTCCTGGCATTTAGCCACCAGTAGTTATATTTTCTGTATCTCAAGAGACAAAATTCAAAAGTTTATAGGAACAGGCCTCTGTTCCATCTTGTCCCAAGTACAAAGAAAAGTTTTAGGCTTGATTTTATTTAAAAACATAATTTATGCTTACCTAAATTTCTTTCTTTCCAGATATGGTGAGTCCACGGAATCATCAATTACTAGTGGGAATATCACTCCTGGCCAGGAGGAGGAGGCAAAGAGCACTACAGCAAATCTGCTATATATGTCAACTTCCCTTACCCATAACCTCCAGTCATTCGGCCGAAGGAAAAATGGAAAAAGAAGATAACACAAAAGTGTAGAGGTGCCTGAAGTTTTAGAAAAAAATAACTCTCTTAAATAAAGGGAGGGCCGTGGACTCACCATATCCGGAAATAAATACATTTATCAGATAAGCATAAATTATGTTTTCTTTCCTAAGATATGGTGAGTCCACGGAATCAATTACTAGTGGGAATCAATACCCAAGCTAGAGGGCACAGATAAGGGAGGGACAAGACAGGCAGACCTAAACAGAAGGCACCACCGCTTGAAGAACTCTTCTCCCAAAAGAAGCCTCAGCTGAGGCAAAAGTATCAAATTTAAAAAACTTTGAAAAAGTATGCAAAGAGGACCAAGTTGCAGCCTTGCAAAACTGTTCCACAGAAGCTTCATTTTTAAATGCCCAGGAAAAAGAAACAGCCCTCGTGGAATGAGCAGTGGTTCTCTCAGGAGGTTGCTGTCCAGCAGTCTCAAAGGCCAAACGAACAATACTCCTTAGCCAAAGAGAAAGAGAAGTAGCCATAACTTTCTGAACCTTGCACTTCCCAGAAAAGTAAACAAACAAAGCAGAAGACTGACGAAAGTCCTTAGTCGCCTGCAATAAACGCTCCTTAGGAGAAGAAGGATTAGGACACAAAGAAAGAACCACAATCTCCTGATTAATATTCTTGTTTGAAACAACCTTAGGTAGGAAACCTAATTTAGTACGTAAAACCACCTTATCAGAATAAAAAATAAGATAAGGAGAATCAAACTGCAGAGCCGAGAGTTCAGAAACTCTCCAAGCAGAAGAAATAGCAACAAGAAACAAAACCTTCCAAGATAACATCTTGATATCTAAGGAATGCATAGGTTCAAACAGAGCCCGCTGTAAAACTCTAAGAACAAGGTTAAGAATCCAGGAAGGAGTAACGGGCTTAAACACAGGCCTAATCCTAACCAACGCCTGACAAAAAGACCTTTCAGAGTACTAACTGACAAACCCTTCTCCAGACCCTCCAGGAGAAAAGACAAAATCCTAGGAATCCTGACTCTACTCCAAGAGTAGCCTCTGGATTCACACTAATACAGGAATTTACACCATATCTTATAGTAAATCTTTTCTTGTCACAGGCTTATGAACCTGAATCATGGTCTCAATGACCGACTCTGAAAACCCATGCTTAGATAAAATCAAGCGTTCAATCTCCAAGCAGTCAGCTTCAGAGAAACGAGATTTGGATGAAGAAAAGGACCCTGAAGTAGAAGGTCCTTCCTCAAAGGGAGTCTCCACAGAGGTAGACGATATGTCCACTAGATCTGCAAACCAGATCCTACGAGGCCACGCCGGCGCTATGAGAATCACCGACACCCTCTCCTGCTTGATCCGAGCAATGACTCTTGGCAGGAGAGCGAACAGAGGAAATATGTATGCTAGACTGAAATTCCAAGGAAATGCGAGAGCATCTATCAAGAAAGCCTGTGGATCCTTTGACCTCGAGCCGTACCTCAGAAGCTTGGCATTCTGCCGAGAAGCCATGAGATCCAGTTCTGGCTGCCCCAATTGAGGATTAAACTGGAAAATACTTCCGGATGGAGTTCTCACTCCCCCGGATGAAAGGTCTGTCGGCTCAGAAAATCCACCTCCCAATTTTCCACTCCTGGAATGTGGATCGCAGAAAGACAACAGTTCTGAGACTCTGCCCACTGGATTACATGGCCAAGGAACTCTGAGTTTCCCCCTGTTGGTTGATGTAAGCCACCAAAGTTAAGTTGTTCGACAGGAACCTGATAAACCGGGCTAAGGCTAACTGAGGCCAGGCCAGTAGAGCATTGAAAATCACTCTCAGTTCTAGAATGTTTATAGGGAGAACTGACTCCTCCCGAGTCCACAGACCCTGAGTCTTCAATGACCCTCAAATTGCTTCCCAACCTAGAAGGCTTGCATCCGTGGTCACGATCCCCCAGGAAAGTCTGCAAAAGCAAGTTCCCTGGGAGAGGTGTTCCTGAGACAACCACCACAGAAGAGAGTCCCTTGTCGCCTGATACAGAACAATTTGCGGAGACAGATCCACATAATCCCTGTTCCATTGCCTTAACATGCATTACTGTAGATGTCTGAGATGGAACCAAGCAAACGGAATGATATTCATGGAAGCTACCATCAGACCAATTACCTCCATACATAGAGCCACTGACGGCCGAGGAGAGGACTGAAGGACAAGACAAGAGTCGAAGATCTTTGTTTTTCTGACCTCTGTAAGAAATATCTTCATTAGTAGGGAGTCTACTATGGACCCTAAAAACACTACTCTTGTGGCTGGAATCAGATAACTCTTTCCCAGATTTATCTTCCAACCATGGGAGCGAAGAAAAGACAACAAGATCTCCGTATGAGAGTTTGTTGAAAAGACGGCGCCTGAACCAGAATGTCGTCCAGATAAGGTGCAACAGCAATGCCTGAGACTGGATCACTGCCAAAAGAGCGCCCAGGACCTTTGAGAAAATTCTGGGAGCTGTGGCAAGGCCGAAAGGAAGAGCCACAAACTGGAAATGATTGTCTAAGAAAGCAAACCTTAGAAACTTGTGATGAACCCGGTGATTAGGAACATGAAGGTACGCATCCTTTAAGTCTATGGTTGTCATAAACTGACCCTCTGGAACCAAAGGAAGAATGGAACGTATAGTCTCCATCTTGAAGGACGGTACACTGAGGAACTTGTTTAAACACTTTAGGTCTAAAATAGGTCTGAAAGTCCCCTCTTTCTTGGGAACCACAAACAGATTTGAAAAAAATCACAGACCTTATTCCTGCAGAGGAACTGGAACTATAACTCCCAGAAAAAAGATCCTTGATACAATTTAAGAATGCCTCTCTCTATATCTGGTCTAAAGATAATCTTGAGAGAAGAAACCTGCCTCTGGGAGGAAAAGTCTTGAATTCTATCTTGTACCCCTGAGATACAATTTCCACAGGCCACAGGTCTGGGACATCTCGTATCCAAGCCTGAAATTGAGAAAGCCTGCCCCCTACTAGATCCGTTCCTGGATCAGGGGCCGACCCTTCATGTTGACTTTGAGTCAGCCGCAGGCTTCTTAGACTGTTTCCCTTTGTTCCAAGACTGCCCAGACTTCCAGGAAGACTTCGATAGTTTCCTGCTTGGAAGAGGAAGCAAAGGTTTAACTCTAAAGTTACGAAGGGAAAGAAAATTAATCTGACGTCCTTTCTGCTTATTCTTACTATCTTGAGGAAGAAAAGATACCTTTCCTCCTGTGATATCTGAAATTATTTCAGCCAAACCAGGCCCAAACAAGGTCTTACCCTTGTAGGGAATAGCTAATAACTTAGACTTAGAAGAAACATCCGCAGACCAGGATTTTAACCAAAGGGCTCTGCGACATTTTTGCTCCCAGTTAAATGACTTGTAAGGAAGCATCCGTAATAAAGGAATTGGCTAACTTAAGAGCCTTAATCCTGTCCAGGATCTCCTCAAAAGTAGCATCTGTCTGAATAGAATCAGACAAAGCATCAAACCAGTAAGCTGCAGCGCTGGTAACAGTAGCAATACACACCACAGGCTGCCATTGAAGACCTTGGTAAACATACATTTTCTTTAATAATGCCTCCAATTTCTTATCCATTGGATCCTTAAAAGAACAACTATCCACTATGGGAATAGTGGTCCTTTTAGCCAAAGTAGAAATAGCTCCTTCCACCTTAGGAACCGTTTGCCACGACTCCTTAATAGAGTCAGCTATAGGAAACATTTTCTTAAAAATAGGAGATGGAGAGAAAGAAAATACCTCCACCGCAGAGGGAACATCAAAATACTTGTTCAACTTACCAGACTTCTTAGGGTTAACAACGATAGAAGTATCGGAGTCATCCAAGGTAGCCAAAACCTCCTTAAGTAACAAGCGGAGGTGTTCCAGCTTTAATCTGAAGGACACAACTTCAGCATCAGTAGAAGGAATTATACTGCCTGAATCCGAAATTTCACCCTCAGATACACCCGAAGAATCTTCATCCTCAGATTTCTGAGAGGAAATACTTTGATTAGCCACCTCAGGATAAGAAACCTTACTTACTGTTTCTTTAAATTTCCTTTTGCTTTTTCCCTGCAAAATGGGAAAAGCAGACAGCGCCTCAGATACCACAGAAGATACCTGGGCAGCAATATCTTGCAAAGTAACTCCAGACGGAGCATGAGAGGAAATGCAGGGCACTGCATGTGCAGATGAATAGGATTGGGATGCTTGAGGAGAAAGTTGCGGCACATCTGAAACAGGAGGCTCCTGAACAGCATCCGCCTTAGCTAATGATGGCTCAAAAAAGTATATTTCTATAAGCTAAAGTTCTTTCAATACATGAAGAACAAAAAGGTACTGGGGGTTCCACCTGGGCATCAAAACATAAGCTACAGATAACATCCTGCACAGCCTCCTGATCCATAATACAAAAAAAGAAGCAAATAAGAAAATGTAACCTTTTTTTAAAAAAACTTTTTTTTTATCTTTTAACAAAGGATATAATAGAGAACCAGAAAACGTTCTTACTGAGGTGCTCTACCTGTCCTGCAACCCGCAGCAAACTGAGGAAAAAAATGATCCAGTTTACA
This sequence comes from Bombina bombina, assembly GCF_027579735.1. Taxonomy (NCBI): domain Eukaryota; kingdom Metazoa; phylum Chordata; class Amphibia; order Anura; family Bombinatoridae; genus Bombina; species Bombina bombina. The sequence continues at coordinate 46,545,267 of NC_069510.1, read as the reverse complement.
ATCTGGATTTTCAGAGAAGCAAAAACAGCAAGAAGCCTTCTAAACAGCAGAGCCATCTGAAATATGCGCACCTCACTCTTACAGGAAGTGAAGAAAAGCGCCAAAAAAACTCTGACATCACAGAATCAGAACTTCCCAAAAAGGGGCGGCCCTACAGCTGACAAAAAAGCCATTATTTTATTTTTTTTAAACAACTTTCTTGAAAAACAGGCTTAAAAACAAACAAATAAAATCCCCCAAAAAAGTACATAATCCGTTACTAAAAACTGATCCTCACTGAGCCATCAATAAAACAAATAACTCTTCACTTTAACAGGGCCTGCAAAAACTGCCATAAAAACCTGTACCCTGACAGCAATAATAAAAAATGTCCCCCTGCAGCGTTTCAGCTGAATAAGTGCCACACTGCTACATGGAAAAATAAAACTGACACTTACCTTAATATTTATCTGTCCGGCTGTAGGACAGCTCACCTGGTTTGAGAGGATACCATCCCTCACATGGACCTGTGGAAATACAGAAAGACTGAGTAAACTTACTCAGGCTATCTAAATAGGGCAGCAAAATGTTTTGGGAAAACGCAGTGAGGATTGTACCCCACAAGTTCCCAATTGTTTAAAAGCCACCACTGCCCTACTGAAGAGACTGACATGGGCTAAGGCTAGACTCTTTAGAAAGATCAGAGCAAACCTACTCTGCTTTAAAATAAAAAAATCTTGATTGTAGATCAGACAACAAAACTTCACCTCCTCCTTGCACCGCAGGCAAAGAGAATGACTGGGGGTTATGGGTAAGGGAAGTTACATATAGCAGCTTTGCTGTAGTGCTCTTTGCCTCCTCCTGCTGGCAAGGAGTGATATTCCCACTAGTAATTGATGATTCCGTGGACTCACCATATCTTAGGAAAGAAATAAAAGCTTAATACCACCAAATCTCAGTGGAATTTAACTTAATTATGAGCACTAGGGAGACAGTACTGTAGATGGCAGCATCATCTAGTAGGAAATTGAACAGCATTAGCGCCCTCTATAGGTCACTGAATAATCTGTAATCCAATTTCCATTCCAAAAACCGTGTCTACAATGACACGATACATAACAGGGAAACCCATTATTAAAGGCTTTTCAAGTATAAGAAGCATAACTCCATAGTTCCCTTTAGACTTAACAGACTACTCTATATCGACATCACTCTTATATCTTAGAGAAGAAAGGAGGCGCGGTCATCTGACTGGTTCAGAGAGAGACCAAAATGGAGCTTTTCCACCATACATATGAAGAAGGAGGCGGGACATAAAGACGGCACAGAAATGAAGCACAAAGCTATAACTAACTTCGCGCCTCATTCTGTCAGCCGATACAATAAAAAAACATCAAAATGCCTCCTCTCATTAAGTAGTGCATAAGCCCTTTAACCAATGATCCCCATAATGGTGTCGCTCTGACGAAACTAATCGTTTAAAAAAAAACAGAGCACACTCTAAGATACCAGACTCCTCTGATCGGAGTATAATGTACAGGACTCACCGATTAATTCACAATGAAAAGCTTAAGGCTCGCACCTAAGATTCATCCAAATTAATCATTTTAAAATAGCCTGTCTATGTCTGCTTAGGCTGACGCTGTAGCTGACAGTCAGTTGCTAAATAGTAATGAAGGGGAGCAATTAACCCCTAAAGAGCCAACACATATGAGTCACAATAAATCTGGGGAATGCTTTACACATATAAGTATGAACCCCTAGTCTCTTAACCACAAAAAGTGCCCATGACCTGCCTAAAAAAATCCTTCTAAAGGATGTAAAGTCCCATCATAAAGTTGCAGGGAGGTTTCTTAACCCCTTTTAGATCCAGTCTGCCTGCCCCAGAAGACGAAAAGGCACTTACTTGAAGTCTAGCCGTCTAGCAGAAGGACAGCCTACACGGCATGAGAGGACGCCACTCCTCACAGAGACCTAAAGAAAAAAGAGAGAACAGAGTAAACCTACTCTGGCTTTCTATACCATGGGCAGCAAATATGTTAGAAAAACGCAGTGAGGCCCACCTCACAAGTTCCTAACTGCTTAAAAGCCACCACTGCCATACTGAAGAGACTAATGTGGAGTACAGCTAGACCCAATCTTGAGAGGAAGATCAGAGTAAACCTACTCTGGCTTAAAATAATAAAATCTTGATTGAAGTGAAATAAATTCCTCAGTACACGAACTTCATCTCCTCCTTGCACCGAAGGCAAAGAGAATGACTGAGGTTTGTGGGAAGGGAAGTAACATAGTAGATGAGGTTGAAAAAAGACCGAAGGCCATCAAGTTCAACCTATACAAATCTAAAATAGGTACAAAAAGCTCCAGTTAATCTTAAATAATCCCACTAAAAAGGTGACCCATTTAATACTAGCAATCATATCTATGAGTTTTATTTATTAACAGAAATGTATCCAATTTTTAAATGTATCTAGGGTATTGGCATTCACCACCTCCTTTGGTAAGGAGTTCCACAATTTTATTGCTCTTACAGTGAAAAAACATTTCCGTTGCAGGAGATTAAATCTCCTTTCCTCCAACCTTAAATCGTGACCTCTTGTCACAAACAATTTTCTTGGAATAAACAGAGCTTCTGCCATCTCTGTATATGGGCCTTGAATATATTTATATAAAGTAATCATGTCACCTCTCAAGCGCCTTTTTTCTAAAGAAAACAGACCCAGTTTGGCTAGCCTCTCCTCATAGCTTAAATTCTCCAATCCTCTTATTAGCTTTGTGGACCTTCTCTGAACTTTTTCTAGTTCTGCAATATCTTTTTTTGCGATCGGTCCCCAGAACTGCACTCAATACTCAAGGTGAGGTCTTACCAGGGCTTTATATAGTGACAGAATTATGCTTTCCTCCCTTGAATCAATGCCTCTTTTAATACATGCTAGTATCTTATTAGCCTTTGAAGCCGCTGCCCTGCATTGTGCATTATGCTTGTTATCTATTACTACCCCCAAATCCCTTTCCTCCTGTGTTTGGCTAAGTCTTGTCCCATTTAAATAATACGCTGCCTGCTTATTTTTACTTCCAAAATGTAGAACCTTGCATTTTTCCGTATTAAATCTAATTTTCCATTTACCTGCCCATACTTCTAATTTTTGCAGATCCTTTTGTAACGAAAGTTCATCCTGCTCTGACCTAATGACCTTACTTAACTTAGTATCATCTGCAAAAATAGAGATGTCGCTATTTAATCCTTGCTCCAAGTCATTTATAAAAATAACATAATTTATGTAAGAACTTACCTGATAAATTCATTTCTTTCATATTAGCAAGAGTCCATGAGCTAGTGACGTTTGGGATATACATTCATACCAGGAGGGGCAAAGTTTCCCAAACCTCAAAATGCCTACAAATACACCCCTCACCACACCCACAATTCAGTTTAACGAATAGCCAAGAAGTGGGGTGATAAGAAAGGAGCGAAAGCATCAAAATAAGGAATTGGAATAATTGTGCTTTATACAAAAAAATCATAACCACCACAAAAAAGGGTGGGCCTCATGGACTCTTGCTAATATGAAAGAAATGAATTTATCAGGTAAGTTCTTACATAAATTATGTTTTCTTTCATGTAATTAGCAAGAGTCCATGAGCTAGTGACGTATGGGATAATAAATACCCAAGATGTGGAATTTCCACGCAAGAGTCACTAGAGAGGGAGGGATAAAATAAAGACAGCCAATTCCGCTGAAAAATAATAATCCACAACCCAAAACAAAAGTTTTAATCTCAATAATGAAAAAAACTGAAATTATAAGCAGAAGAATCAAACTGAAACAGCTGCCTGAAGTACTTTTCTACCAAAAACTGCTTCAGAAGAAGAAAACACATCAAAATGGTAGAATTTAGTAAAAGTATGCAAAGAAGACCAAGTTGCTGCTTTGCAAATCTGATCAACAGAAGCTTCATTCCTAAACGCCCAGGAAGTAGAAACTGACCTAGTAGAATGAGCCGTAATTCTTTGAGGCGGGGAATTACCCGACTCTACATAAGCATGATGAATCAAAGACTTTAACCAAGACGCCAAAGAAATGGCGGAGGCCTTCTGACCTTTTCTGGACCCAGAAAAGATAACAAATAGACTAGAAGTCTTTCTAAAATCTTTAGTAGCTTCAACATAATATTTCAAAGCTCTTACTACATCCAAAGAATGTAAAGATCTCTCCTTTGAATTTGTAGGATTAGGACACAAAGAAGGAACAATAATTTCTCTACTAATGTTGTTAGAATTCACAACCTTAGGTAAAAATTTAAAAGAAGTCCGCAACACTGCCTTATCCTGATGAAAAATCAGAAAAGGAGACTCACAAGAAAGAGCAGATAACTCAGAAACTCTTCTAGCAGAAGAGATAGCCAAAAGGAACAGAACTTTCCAAGAAAGTAATTTAATGTCCAGAGAATGCATAGGTTCAAACGGAGGGGCTTGTAAAGCCCTCAGAACCAAATTAAGACTCCAAGGAGGAGAGATTGACTTAATGACAGGCTTGATACGAACCAAAGCCTGTACAAAACAATGAATATCAGGAAGATTAGCAATCTTTCTGTGAAAAAGAACAGAAAGAGCAGAGATTTGTCCTTTCAAGGAACTTGCAGACAAACCTTTATCCAAACCATCCTGAAGAAACTGTAAAATTCTAGGAATTCTGAAAGAATGCCAGGAGAATTTATGAGAAGAACACCAAGAAATGTAAGTCTTCCAGACTCGATAATAAATCCTTCTAGACACAGATTTACGAGCCTGTAACATAGTATTAATTACTGAGTCAGAGAAACCTCTATGACTAAGAATCAAGCGTTCAATTTCCATACCTTCAAATTTAATGATTTGAGATCCTGATGGAAAAAAGGGCCTTGAGATAGAAGGTCTGGTCTTAACGGAAGAGTCCAAGGTTGGCAACTGGCCATCCGAATGAGATCCGCATACCAAAACCTGTGAGGCCATGCTGGAGCCACCAGCAGTACAAACGAACGTTCCATTAGAATTTTGGAAATCACTTTTGGAAGAAGAACTAGAGGCGGAAAGATATAGGCAGGATGATAATTCCAAGGAAGCGACAACGCGTCCACTGCCTCCGCCTGAGGATCCCTGGATCTGGACAGATACCTGGGAAGTTTCTTGTTTAGATGAGAGGCCATCAGATCTATTTCGGGAAGTCCCCAGATTTGAACAATCTGAAGAAATACCTCTGGGTGAAGGGACCATTCGCCCGGATGTAACGTCTGGCGACTGAGATAATCCGCTTCCCAATTGTCTACACCTGGGATGTGAACCGCAGAGATTAGACAGGAGCTGGATTCCGCCCATACAAGTATCCGAGATACTTCTTTCATAGCCTGAGGACTGTGAGTCCCACCCTGATGATTGACATATGCCACGGTTGTGACATTGTCTGTCTGAAAACAAATAAACGATTCTCTCTTCAGAAGAGGCCAGAACTAAAGAGCTCTGAAAATCGCACGGAGTTCCAAAATGTTGATTGGTAATCTCGCCTCCTGAGATTCCCAAACCCCCTGCGCTGTCAGAGAATCCCATACAGCTCCCCAACCTGACAGACTCGCATCTGTTGAGATCACAGTCCAGGTTGGACGAACAAAAGAAGCCCCTTGAACTAAACGATGGTGATCTATCCACCACGTCAGAGAGTGTCGTACATTGGGATTTAAGGATATTAATTGTGATATCTTTGTAAAATCCCTGCACCATTGGTTCAGCATACAAAGCTGAAGAGGTCGCATGTGAAAACGAGCAAAGGGGATCGCGTCCGATGCAGCAGTCATGAGACCTAGAATTTCCATGCATAAAGCTACCGAAGGGAATGATTGAGACTGAAGGTTTCGACAGGCTGAAACCAATTTCAGACGTCTCTTTTCTGTTAGAGACAAGGTCATGGACACTGAATCTATTTGAAAACCCAAAAAGGTTACCTTTGTCTGAGGGAGACTGGAGCTTCCGGTAGGAGGAGCAAGGAAGTGCAGTGGCTCTGCACCGAACGCTCGCTTGACCGTGGCGAGTACAGCACGCCAACACGCTAATTGCCTTAGGCTGGGGAGTCCGTATCCTAGCCAGGCCGGAGGGACTACACTCTCTGTCAGCGTTAGGAAGCTCTGTGGGGCTAGTGCCGTTTTGCCCCGGCGTTACTACCAAGTTGTGAAAAAGGCGTTAAAAGGCTTGCACCCACACTGAGAAGTAACAGAATGGTGGACTTGTGAATCAGGTACCTGTCCTGGTTACAGGCTGAACAGAAATAGAGTGTGGTACGGCGAAGATTGGCATCACTTTTCGGTGAGGACCGCTTAAGACATATCACTCACCTAACTCTTGGCAGTTGGTCGTGGTGCGAGGTGTGGAATGGTAAAGGGAGGAATATTCTGCAAAGCCCGGTGAACAGCCCGGGACGTGAACGCCTTGGGAGAGGTGTAGCATGACCGGGAAAGTCCCGAGAGACGGCAGCCTATATTCGAGGTGATAGAAGGCGATAGACAACAGCGAAAATCGAGAGAGGGAGCCTAGTGCTACAGCTTACACCTACCATCTACAGCCCGGCTGCCACATCTTGGAGAAAACCGCCCCCTCGTCTGCTGGTTTGGTATGTAAGTCCTGGTCCTGGTCACTGGGTGAAGGTAAGCGGAGAGAGGGGCGGTAGGGACAGTACCTACTTGGGGTTTTGGCATCCCGCCAACGCAGTATTCGAAGGCCTCGGCTACATGTAGTCCGGAGTATTAACAATGCCCTGCCTGCCCTGAGTTTTACAATAAGTCCGCCTAAAAGAAATATCAAATGGCATACAGGGTGATCACATGCCATTAGGTCAGTGCCACAGTGTTAAAAGCTTTGGCAGTAACTGCTTACTTTAGCACTATCGATAACATCTTGAGTCCTGAACGAAGATTAGGGCATATGACATTCATAAGGTTTAAAAAGGTTGGAACTATATTGCATTGTTTGTCTCTGAAGCAGGGGGAAAGACAATTTGAGTGTTCTCAGAACCCTGGACAAGCAATGTGCGGACCCTACCTGACTTTGGGGTAATAAACCTTAAAGGGACAGTTTACTCAAAATGTTTCTCCCCTTTAATTTGTTCCCAATGATCCACTTTACCTGCTGGAGTGTATTAAATTGTTTACAAGTAGCTCCTTTAACCTTATATTGGCATTTGAAATTGTTAATTTAGCATGTGGTATCCCCACCTATTCTGAAAGTTTGTGGCCGCGCGTACCAGCTATAGATAAGCTTTGTAAACACAGCCAGCAGAAGAAATTACACTCCCAGTGTGAGAAAGCAGAGATAAGGTAATAAAATGTTGATTTTCCATTGTTCTCTCAAAGTATTGGTGATTGTTTTAAGGACAGATATAAGATAAAGAAGCAGGTATATGTGCACAATGTGATACAGTAATGAGATCTGATTATGCCTACAAGCTCAACCTATTTTATTAGGCTGTGGCTTCAAAACACAAAATCAGAGCTTTAATATACACAAATAAGCCTTAAAAAGTTAATTTTCATACATTTTTTACTCTGCAGTTGGTAAAAAAAGCAATTGTAAACACATTAAGGGAAAAACTATTTTACAGTATACTGTCCCTTTAAGAAGTCTTACTGTAGGACTGACACCAAATCATTGCGGTGACATAGTTATTGAGACAACACTATTTACTTGAACTAAGATATTTCTGTTTACTATTTGTTTTTTTTCAATATATGCTAGGAATATCTGATGTTTGCATGGTCAACTTAATGCAACTAGGTTTATCCAGCAGAGGGCATATGGTAATTTGGTTGTACTTTGATTTACCTCTCTACTGCACTTAAAGATACTATAGGTAAACACCCTTGATCTGTTTACCAGGCCAGCCTCCACTGTCTGATAGCAAGCAAAAGTGCCCTGTGGTGTTTTTTTTTTTTTTTTTTTTTAATTTTTCTCTTGCTCTTTTTTTTTTTTTTTTTTTATATATAGAGCCACAGATTGTGTGTTGAACTAAGTAAAGAAGGTATTTGAAATAGCATATCTTGAGGATTTAGCGATATTATAGGGCCACAGATTGTGGGTTGAATTAGTAATGATGACATGTCCTGAGGATCTAAATATTTGATACTAAGCTTGACATATTCACATATCAATTTTTGTCTGTAACCCAATTGTAAGTTAACTGTTGAATTCTGAATTGGTCAAATTGACAAAGTTTTATACTCCTAGACTTCACTGAGTAGGCATTGACACTTGTTCACGGGGCTATCCCCTAGTACATGGCACAGACCACAGCGTCACTTACTCCACAGAGACAATAGTAATTTATTGCACTTGCACTTATCACATACCCTCCCTTCATTCCTTTTCACTTCCCACCCTTTCCTTCTCCGTGTGTTTTTTTTTTTTTTTTCTCTCACTTTTTTCACTTTATGAGTAGAATTTATGGATAAATACTTATCCCCTAAACCCCACACAATGCCTGCAAAAGTTAAAGATAGGAAGCCAAGAAATAGTTTAGATACCATCTCAGATTCTAGGGCTGAGATGAACGCTCTTAATATAAACAAATCAGATATCGAGGAAATATCAAAACAAGTAACACAATCACTACTACCCCAATGCGATCTGATTAAAACGGAGATTAATACCCTGGTCTCAGATATGAAGAATTTTTCTACAAGGCTGTTTGATGCTGAAACTAGAATATCTGAGATTGAGGATTCTATGTTTAAATCGGAACAAATAATCCAACAACATAACAGTAAACTACCTGTCTGATAAAATTGAGGAGCTAGAAGATAGATCGCGCCGTAATAACTTGAGAGTTATTGGCTTACCAGAAATTTCTATCTATCAGGATCTAATTTACTTTGCTGCTACAACACTTCCACAACTACTTGGATTACAAAAGTAGAATATTCAGGTAGAAAGGGCACACCGAGTTGGTAGTGTAAAAAGCTCAGCAGATAAAACGATACAGAAACGCCCGATAGTCGTAAAATACCTTAACTTTCAAGACAAAATTGATATTCTTAGAGCATACAGGAAATTACAGCAGCTAGAAATAGACCACAACAGAATCCTATTGTTTCAGGATTTTTCTTTTCAGACAGCAAGTAAAAGAAAAGCCATGGCACCCTATTGCACCATGCTTATTAATGGTAGACTCTCGGCCAGGCTAATATACCCAGCTAAAATTAAACTTTACGTAGATAATGAACTAATTGTATTAGACACGCCTCAGGAGGCCAAGACCTTTGTAGACAAACATAAAATTGACCAACGGGCCGACGCTAAAGAGTAGGGCCTTAGGTCCCATGGTTCGTGTCCTATTATTTTTCATTTTTTTTATTTTTTTTATTTTTTTGCTGATAATGACTCGATGGTATATGGGTGCTTTTTACTCTTTATTTTCATATTTTCTCCACTTTTATTGTGCCTTAGGTGAAATGCATCAGCTGAGAAATAAGCTGGTGGAACCTAAGTATAACTTTAGAATAGACAGTGATGTGACTAAGTCAATATTAATATTATGTTTGGTACTGGGCTATTGGGTCGGGGAAAGGGGACGGTCCATGGAGGTTTTTTTTTTTTTTTTTTTTCTCTCTTCTTATTTTCTCACTTCTCTTTTTTGTTTTGTCTCCCTTTTTTTTTTCTTTTTTTTTCTTTTTTATTCTCCAAAACGCTTTCATCTAAATTAAAATACCACAGCTGAAGGTTATATCTTGGAATATTGGGGGCATCACTAGTCCAATAAAAAGGAAGAGAATTTTAAACTATCTTAAAAAACAGAAAGCGGATCTAACTCTACTACAGGAAACCCACCTTACAGAAAGGGAACATAAAAAACTTCATGCCAATTGGCTACAGGAAGTGATATTTACTCCCTGTGCATCATGTAAAAGGGGGGTAGCAATTCTTGTAAAAAAAGGGGCAGACCTAAAAATTATATCGCAGGAGTTAGACCCTAACGAGCGTTTTATTATCATAAAAATAAAAATGGGTTTTTACACTTTTACAGTTTGTAATGTATATGGGCCAAACAATGTTGACAAATTTTTTTGGGAAACTTTGAGGACTAAACTCTCTCACTACGTGGATACCACTCTTATAGTTGCCGGAGACTTTAATATGGTCTTCAACAGTATTGATAGACTACAGACTACAAAACAAACAAGTGTCAAAGTTTCCCAAAAAGCAACAAGAATTCTTAGATCACTCTGTCGAGTACTTAAGATCAGGGATATATGGCGGCATATATACCCGAATAACCGTGCGTTTACATATGAATCAAAACAGTTTAAATCATTTTCACGTATCAATTTTTTTCTTGGGTCAGATAGACTCCTTGGCCAAGTAGTTAAAATACAAATTGGCGAATTTACTATCTCAGATCATGCCCCCATCTCCTTGGAGATTGGTCTAGATAACAATAAACATGAACCAAGTAGAGGGTACACTTTTCTACGTTATTTATACAAAAACCCAACATTTAATAAATTCATTGCCAGGCTAATCCACCTCTCTCGATGCTCTGTTTCTGCTGCACCTCTCTGTGAGTCCCTTCACTGGCTCCCCATTCACAACAGAGTTAAATTCAAAATTCTCACTCTGACCTACAAAGCTCTCACCAATGCTGCCCCACCCTACCTGTCCTCACTCATCAACAAATATACTCCTGCCCGCCCCCTAAGATCCAACAATGACCTGCTTCTTGCGTCCTCTACCATCACCTCCTCTCATGCTAGACTACAGGACTTCTCTTGTGCGGCACCGACCCTCTGGAACGCACTTCCTCGAGCTGTCAGACTTGCCCCTAACCTCTCCTCCTTTAAACGTTCCCTAAAGACCTTTCTGTTCAGGGAAGCTTATCACCCGACTTATTAACAAACAAACTTCACTTAACTAACAGTTGCCCTCAATCTCCTCACTAATATCATTCTCACCTTTGCAGTCCCCACCTCCTGTTTCCCATCCTCCTACCCATCTAGATTGTAAGTTCCCACGGGAATAGGACCCTCAATTCCCCCTGTATTTGTCTGTAAAATTTTGTCTTTTATAGTATTGTTTCTCCATTGTACTGTTATCCCATGGGCAGTGCTGCGGAATCTGTTGGCGCTTTATAAATAAAGAATAATAATTAAAAAATGTGACCATGTGATACTTAACAGCTTGGCTGTGGTGCTCTTTGCCTCCTCCTGCTGGCCAGAAGTGATATTCCCAACAGTAATTGATGATGTCATGGACTCACCATATCTTAGGAAAGAAATACATATTACATTAAATAAAGCAATTAAATTAATTATTACAATAAATTATTTTTACAGTTCTCAAATAAGTAAAACAGAGTCCTCCTTAAATACACTTCTCATCTGAGCAACTGCCAGATCTTCCAAAATCCAGGTTATAGCTGAAGTTAGAATGTGTCTTGGTCAAGTACCATCTTCTCTTTTCTTCTGCTTGTTTTTGTTCTCCATCACAGTAAAAGGACATTCAAGTGACTAATCCATTCCTAAAAAAAAATGCTTCTTCTGTTTCACATGTTGTGAAGTTCAGAAGTGATAGTCACTCAGAGGTGATCAGATGGAGGGTGGATACTCTGTGAGAAATGATCTATGATGGAGAGGGGGTTTATGTGTATGGGGTGACTGGTATGTAAGGGGTGTGGGGAGAAGGTGGATAATATTAAAGGGATGATGATCTATGGATGTGATATGTACAGGGTGAGAGGTAAGTATATGAAGGATGCTAGGAGAGTGTGGATTATCTTAAAGGGGTGTTGATCTATGAGGGGTGCAGGGAGAGGGTGGATGATCAAGGAGAGGGTGGATGATTTTTACCAGATGATCATATATCAGGGGTGCAGGAAGAGGGTGGATGATCAAGGAGAGGGAGGATGATCTGTAAGAGGTGATAATCTGTGTAAATTGTAGAAGAGAGAAAAGTGATTGATAATTATTTATGAAATTATAGTTGTTTTTAAACCAGTTTGCATGTCATTCTACATAATGAATTTTGCAAATTACTACGGCTGGTATGTTTTAATAACCCTATCCCAAAGAGTTGTTTTATTAATATTAGCACTATTGACCCGTTTTAACTTAAACATGTACCTAAACGTAGAGATTGATTGTGTTTATAATTAAAGGGCTATTATAGTGGAAAAATGACGTTCTAATTTGAGAACACATAATTTAAAGACTAGCAAAACAGGTGTTACACAACGTTAAAGAACTGCTTATGAGCCGCAGGGAACTGCTAGAGCCGAGCAGCAACTCCCAGCTGTACAACTACCACTGCTGATTGGACGGCAGTTTCCTGCAGCTTCTGAGCTATTTAAATGCCATTCCACTATGATGGAGAAGAAACACAAGCAAAAGAAAGAGGACAGTTTGTGTGGGTTAAACACACAGTTGCAAACTTGCTAGTGTTAATGGGACATGATTTTCCCTGTAATTTTATTTCTATTTTACCAACATTCCAATTTATTTCTATTTTTAATCTAGCTTCATTCTCTTGGAATTCATTATTGAAGTAACAGCTGGGAGCTAGCTGAGCACATCGGTAAGCCAATGACAAGAGGCATATATGTGCAGCCACCAATCAGCAGCTAGCTCCCAGCTCATCAACCTACCTAGGCTTTCTTTTCAACAAAGGATACCAAGATAATGAAGCAAATTAGATGATAAAAGAAAATTGGAAAGTTGTATATGATTGTAAGCTCTATCTGAATCATTAAAGGAAAAAATTGGGTCTCGTGTCCATTTAAAGTTACTTGCTCTAGCGAATAAGAGCATGGCCCTTTAAAGGGACACTAAACCCAAATTTTTTTCTTTCATGATTCAGATAGAGCAGGCAATTTTAAGCAACTTTCTAATTTACTCCTATTATCAATTTTTCTTCGTTCTCTTGCTATCTTTATTTAAAAAGCAGGAATGTGATGCATAGAAGCCGACTTATTTTTGGTTGAGAACCTGGGTTATCATTGCGTATTGGTGGGTAAATGTATTCCTCCAATAAGCAAGTGCTATCCATGGTGCCGAACTTAAAATGGGCTGGCTGCTAAGATTTACATTCCTGCTTTTAAAATAAAGATAGCAAGCGAACATAGAAAAAATGCTAATAGGAGTAAATTAGAAAGTTGCTTAAAAGTTCGTGCTCTATCTGAATCATGAAATAAAAAAATTGGGTTCAGTGTCCCTTTAATTATAAACACAATGAATATATGCATTGTTCTGTTGAACGTTTACATTTACAAGGTTTAACAAAAACATAATTTATGTAAGAACTTACCTGATAAATTCATTTCTTTCATATTAGCAAGAGTCCATGAGCTAGTGACGTATGGGATATACATTCCTACACATTCCTACCAGGAGGGGCAAAGTTTCCCAAACCTTAAAATGCCTATAAATACACCCCTCACCACACCCACAATTCAGTTTAATGAATAGCCAAGAAGTGGGGTGATAAGAAAAAAGTGCGAAAGCATATAAAATAAGGAATTGGAATAATTGTGCTTTATATAAAAAAATCATAACCACCACAAAAAAGGGCGGGCCTCATGGACTCTTGCTAATATGAAAGAAATGAATTTATCAGGTAAGTTCTTACATAAATTATGTTTTCTTTCATGTAATTAGCAAGAGTCCATGAGCTAGTGACGTATGGGATAATGACTACCCAAGATGTGGATCTTTCCACGCAAGAGTCACTAGAGAGGGAGGGATAAAATAAAGACAGCCAATTCCTGCTGAAAATAATCCACACCCAAAATAAAGTTTAATGAAAAACATAAACAGAAGATTCAAACTGAAACCGCTGCCTGAAGTACTTTTCTACCAAAAACTGCTTCAGAAGAAGAAAATACATCAAAATGGTAGAATTTAGTAAAAGTATGCAAAGAGGACCAAGTTGCTGCTTTGCAAATCTGATCAACCGAAGCTTCATTCCTAAACGCCCAGGAAGTAGAAACTGACCTAGTAGAATGAGCTGTAATCCTTTGAGGCGGAGTTTTACCCGACTCGACATAGGCATGATGAATTAAAGATTTCAACCAAGATGCCAAAGAAATGGCAGAAGCTTTCTGGCCTTTTCTAGAACCGGAAAAGATAACAAATAGACTAGAAGTCTTTCGGAAAGACTTAGTAGCTTCAACATAATATTTCAAAGCTCTAACAACATCCAAAGAATGCAACGATTTCTCCTTAGAATTCTTAGGATTAGGACATAATGAAGGAACCACAATTTCTCTACTAATGTTGTTGGAATTCACAACCTTAGGTAAAAATTCAAAAGAAGTTCGCAACACCGCCTTATCCTGATGAAAAATCAGAAAAGGAGACTCACAAGAAAGAGCAGATAATTCAGAGACTCTTCTGGCAGAAGAGATCGCCAAAAGGAACAAAACTTTCCAAGAAAGTAATTTAATGTCCAATGAATGCATAGGTTCAAACGGAGGAGCTTGAAGAGCCCCCAGAACCAAATTCAAACTCCAAGGAGGAGAAATTGACTTAATGACAGGTTTTATACGAACCAAAGCTTGTACAAAACAATGAAATATCAGGAAGATTAGCAATCTTTCTGTGAAAAAGAACAGAAAGAGCAGAGATTTGTCCTTTCAAAGAACTTGCGGATAAACCTTTATCTAAACCATCCTGAAGAAACTGTAAAATTCTCGGAATTCTAAAAGAATGCCAAGAAAAATGATGAGAAAGACACCAAGAAATATAAGTCTTCCAGACTCTATAATATATCTCTCTGGATACAGATTTACGAGCCTGTAACATAGTATTAATCACAGAGTCAGAGAAACCTCTTTGACCAAGAATCAAGCGTTCAATCTCCATACCTTTAAATTTAAAGGATTTGAGATCCTGATGGAAAAAAAGGACCTTGCGACAGAAGGTCTGGTCTTAGCGGAAGAGTCCACGGATGGCAAGAGGCCATCCGGACAAGATCCGCATACCAAAACCTGTGAGGCCATGCCGGAGCTACCAGCAGAACAAACGAGCATTCCTTCAGAATCTTGGAGATTACTCTTGGAAGAAGAACTAGAGGCGGAAAGATATAGGCAGGATGATACTTCCAAGGAAGTGATAATGCATCCACTGCTTCCGCCTGAGGATCCCGGGATCTGGCCAGATACCTGGGAAGTTTCTTGTTTAGATGAGACGCCATCAGATCTATTTCTGGAAGCTCCCACATTTGAACAATCTGAAGAAATACCTCTGGGTGAAGAGACCATTCGCCCGGATTGCAACGTTTGGCGACTGAGATAATCCGCTTCCCAATTGTCTATACCTGGGATATGAACCGCAGAGATTAGACAGGAGCTGGATTCCGCCCAAACCAGAATTCGAGATTACTTCTTTCATAGCCAGAGGACTGTGAGTCCCTCCTTGATGATTGATGTATGCCACAGTTGTGACATTGTCTGTTTGAAAACAAATGAACGATTCTCTCTTCAGAAGAGGCCAAGACTGAAGAGCTCTGAAAATTGCACGGAGTTTCCAAAATATTGATCGGTAATCTCACCTCCTGAGATTCCCAAACTCCTTGTGCCGTCAGAGATCCCCACACAGCTCCCCAACCTGTGAGACTTGCATCTGTTGAAATTACAGTCCAGGTCGGAAGCACAAAAGAAGCCCCCTGAATTAAACGATGGTGATCTGTCCACCACGTTAGAGAGTTTCGTACAATCGGTTTTAAAGATATTAATTGAGATATCTTTGTGTAATCCCTGCACCATTGATTCAGCATACAGAGCTGAAGAGGTCGCATGTGAAAACGAGCAAAGGGGATCGCGTCCGATGCAGCAGTCATAAGACCTAGAATTTCCATGCATAAGGCTTACCGAAGGGAATGATTGTGACTGAAGGTTTCGACAAGCTGAAATCAATTTTAGACGTCTCTTGTCTGTCAAAGACAGAGTCATGGACACTGAATCTATCTGGAAACCCAGAAAGGTTACCCTTGTCTGAGGAATCAATGAACTTTTTAGTGAATTGATCCTCCAACCATGATCTTGAAGAAACAACACAAGTCGATTCGTATGAGATTCTGCTAAATGTAAAGACTGAGCAAGTACCAAGATATCGTCCAAATAAGGAAATACCACAATACCATGTTCTCTGATTACAGACAGAAGGGGCACCGAGAACCTTTGTAAAAATTCTTGGAGCTGGTAGCTAGGCCAAACGGCAGAGCACAAACTGGTAATGCTTGTCCAGAAAAGAGAATCTCAGGAACTGATAATGATCTGGATGAATCGGAATATGCAGATATGCATCCTGTAAATCTAATTGTAGACATATAATGGCCTTGCTGAACAAAAGGCAAGATAGTCCTTACAGTTACCATTTTGAACGTTGGTATCCTTACATAACGATTCAATATTTTTAGATCCAGAACTGGTCTGAAGGAATTCTCCTTCTTTAGTACAATGAAGAGATTTGAATAAAACCCCATCCCCTGTTCCAGAACTGGAACTGGCATAATTACTCCAGCCAACTCTAGATCTGAAACACATTTCAGAAATGCTTGAGCTTTCACTGGATTTACTGGGACACGGGAAAGAAAAAATCTCTTTGCAGGAGGTCTTATCTTGAAACCAATTCTGTACCCTTCTGAAACAATGTTCTGAATCCAAAGATTGTGAACAGAATTGATCCAAATTTCTTTGAAAAAACGTAACCTGCCCCCTACCAGCTGAGCTGGAATGAGGGCCGCACCTTCATGTGGACTTAGAAGCTGGCTTTGCTTTTATAGAAGGCTTGGATTTATTCCAGACTGGAGATGGTTTCCAAACTGAAACTGCTCCTGAGGATGAAGGATCAGGCTTTTGTTCTTTGTTGAAACGAAAGGAACGAAAATGATTATTAGCCCTGTTTTTACCCTTAGATTTTTTATCCTGTGGTAAAAAAGTTCCTTTCCCACCAGTAACAGTTGAGATAATAGAATCCAACTGAGAACCAAATAATTTGTTACCCTGGAAAGAAATGGAAAGTAGAGTTGATTTAGAAGCCATATCAGCATTCCAAGTTTTAAGCCATAAAGCTCTTCTAGCTAAAATAGCTAGGGACATAAACCTGACATCAACTCTGATAATATCAAAAATGGCATCACAGATAAAATTATTAGCATGTTGAAGAAGAATAATAATTTATGAGAATCATGATCTGTTACTTGTTGCGCTAAAGTTTCCAACCAAAAAGTTGAAGCTGCAGCAACATCAGCCAATGATATAGCAGGTCTAAGAAGATTACCTGAACACAGATAAGCTTTTCTTAGAAAGGATTCAATTTCCTATCTAAAGGATCCTTAAACGAAGTACCATCTGACGTAGGAATAGTAGTAACGTTTAGCAAGGGTAGAAATAGCCCCATCAACTCTAGGGATTTTGTCCCAAAATTCTAATCTGTCAGACGGCACAGGATATAATTGCTTAAAAACGTTTAGAAGGAGTAAATGAATTACCCAAATTATTCCATTCTCTGGAAATTACTTCAGAAATAGCACCAGGAACAGGAAAAACTTCTGGAATAACCACAGGAGATTTAAAGACCTTATCTAAACGTTTAGATTTAGTATCAAGAGGACCAGAATCCTCAATTTCTAAAGCAATTAGTACTTCTTTAAGTAAAGAACGAATAAATTCCATTTTAAATAAATATGAAGATTTATCAGCATCAATCTCTGAGACAGAATCCTCTGAACCAGAAGAGTCATTAGAATCAGAATGATGATGTTCATTTAAAAATTCATCTGTATAAAGAGAAGTTTTAAAATATTTTTTATGTTTACTAGAAGGAGGAATAACAGACATAGCCTTCTTGATGGATTCAGAAACAAAATCTCTTATGTTATCAGGAACATTCTGAACATTAGATGTTGATGGAACTGCAACAGGTAATGGTACTTTACTAAAGGAAATATTATCTGCATTAACAAGTTTGTCATGACAATTAATACAAACAACAGCTGGAGGAATAGCTACCAAAAGTTTACAGCAGATACACTTAGCTTTGGTAGTTCCAGCACCAGACAGCGATTTTCCTGAAGTATCTTCTGACTCAGATGCAACGTGAGACATCTTGCAATATGTAAGAGAAAAAACAACATATAAAGCAAAATTGATCAAATTCCTTAAATGACAGTTTCAGGAATGGGAAAAAAATGCCAGTGAACAAGCTTCTAGCAACCAGAAGCAATAAATAATGAGACTTAAATAATGTGGAGACAAAAGCGACGCCCATATTTTTTTAGCGCCAAATAAGACGCCCACATTATTTGGCGCCTAAATGCTTTTGGCGCCAAAAATGACGCCACGTCCGGAACGTCGACATTTGTTGGCGCAAAAGAACCTCAAAAATGACGCAACTTCCGGCGACACGTATGACGCCGGAAACAGAAAAGATTTTTTGCGCCAAAAAAGTCCGCGCCAAGAATGACGCAATAAAATGAAGCATTTTCAGCCCCCGCGAGCCTAACAGCCCACAGGGAAAAAAATCAAATCTTTAAGGTAAGAAAAATATTTGATTCAAATGCATTATCCCAAATATGAAACTGACTATCTGAAAATAAGGAATGTTGAACATCCTGAGTCAAGGCAAATAAATGTTTGAATACATATATTTAGAACTTTATTAAAAAAGTGCCCAACCATAGCTTAGAGTGTCACAGAAAATAAGACTTACTTACCCCAGGACACTCATCTACATGTTTGTAGAAAGCCAAACCAGTACTGAAACGAGAATCAGCAGAGGTAATGGTATATATATGAGTATATCGTCGATCTGAAAAGGGAGGTAAGAGATGAATCTCTACGACCGATAACAGAGAACCTATGAAATAGACCCCGTAGAAGGAGATCATTGAATTCAAACAGGCAATACTCTCCTCACATCCCTCTGACATTCACTGCACGCTGAGAGGAAAACCGGGCTCCAACCTGCTGCGGAGCGCATATCAACGTAGAATCTAGCACAAACTTACTTCACCACCTCCATAGGAGGCAAAGTTTGTAAAACTGAATTGTGGGTGTGGTGAGGGGTGTATTTATAGGCATTTTAAGGGTTGGGAAACTTTGCCCCTCCTGGTAGGAATGTATATCCCATACGTCACTAGCTCATGGACTCTTGCTAATTACATGAAAGAAACTTTAATATATTCATTACCCCAACATTATTAACCTAAATTTTCAGCAACCAATTTCTATAGACCTCTTAGTTGCCAGACTGGGCTACAAAGCATTGCCACAAGATTGTCTTAGAACACAATGCAGAACGGCGCATAAAACAACAAGGTTTCTATGATATAGTTTTAATTATAAAGGGACATGAGAGTCATATATAATAATGCACCACTTCCATGCAACTGATCTGTAAATGTGCAGTACTGCTTCTGTCACCCTAAAGCAGTGATCGCTAACCGTAGTACCCCAGATGTGTGTGTGTAATATATATAGTATTTATTTTTTGTATGACTGTTAATACTCTGAAGTTTAAATTAGTAGATTTTTTTCTGACAAATTTCAAAATTTGCTAAGTTTGGTGGCCCCTGTATCATGTGACAGCCATCAGCCAATCCCAGACTTGCATACACTGTAAACTTTTGCACATGCTCAGTAGAAGTTGGTGCCACAGAAAGTGTGCACATAAAAAGACTGTGCACAATTTCATAGTTTAACTTTAGTTTCCCTTCAAATGTGTTTAAAACGACAAAAAAACTGCATTTTAAGGATAAATGAAACAAAAATACATTGGAGTTTGTTAAAATGACGCACTTTATTACAACAAAAACATGTATATACAAAGTTATGAATTACATCTATAAAAATAGTTACAGAGACATATACTAGAAAAACTAATAAATATCTAAATAGATAATACAACTGAAGTTTTATCACAAGGAACAAATGTTAAACTGTGGCCGTGGACCTCAATAAATACACCAGTATGCAGGCAGCCATAATATGATTTGGCTGAAAAGCCTGAGGATGAGTGCTTAGTTTTGGTTTTTCCATCTGTGTTATGCGAGCTGCACATGCGCTATTCTAATAAGTACAATTACTTTACATAGAATTTCATCTTAAGAGTAATCTAAAAACGAATCATTGCTTTTTAATGGCGTAGTTCACACATGATGTCAGCTGTGACAGGACACGTTGATTTACAATTTTTAAAGTACACTTATTTCATAGCACAATTATTTTTAATCATGTTTAAAGGGATATAAAACCGAAAAAAATATATTTTTGGATTCAGACAGAGCATATCATTTTAAAAAAAGTTTGCAATTTACGTGTATTATCAAATTTGTTTCATTCCCACGATATTCTGTGTTGAAGAGATACCTAGGTAGGAATCTGGAGCACTATATGACAGGAAATAGTGCTCTTGCAAATGGATAATATTCTTGCAAAACTGCTGCCATATAGTGCTTCAGAAATGGGCCGGCTCCTAAGCATAGGTCCCTGATTTTCAACAAAAGATACCAAGAGAATGAAAGGAAGAAACCATAATAATAGAAGTATATTAGAAAGTTATTTACAATCTCATGCTCTGTCTGAATCATGAAAGAAAATGTCTGGATTTCATATCCCTTTAAGGGCTGCTTAAAAGGGACATTTTGTTCTGAACTATGCTAAGTCTCTACAGAACCAGCATCAATCTGTGATGTGATGTGATTGGTACACTTGATCAACAGACAAACAGGGGCACCCATCAAAGAATAAATGAGGTGACGCAACAGAATTTAAATAAAAAAACGGCAAAAATGAATTCCCATTAAAAAAAGAAGAGGTATTTAAAAAAAAGTACCTATAAAATACAATTTAAAAGAAATGTATTTAAAAAAAATGGAGACACATTAAAATACTTAGAATTATTTAGTACTTAATTGCCACAAGTCAGTTCATGAAATGTCTGCCCTGGTCAGAAGTAAGTGCTATTATTGTGAAGTGGAAGCGTCTAGGAGCAACAACTGCCCGTCACAAAGTGGTGCAAAATCACAGAGCAGGGCCGCCAATTGCTGAAGCGCATAAAAATGCCCTTTCATCTGTTGCATCACTCACTACAGAATTCCAAACTGCCTCTGGAAGCAACATTAGAACTGTGTGTTGGGAGATTCATGAAATGGTTTCCAGCTCTACACAAACTGTACACACCAACATGAGCACTGCCAAAGTAGTCTAGAGTGGTGTAAAACATCATTTATGCTTACCAGATAAATTCATTTATTTCATGGTCGTGAGTGTCCACAATCCATTACTCCTGGGAATTAATCTTCCATACCACTAGGTGGAGGCAAAGATTCCCAAACCCCAAGAGCTCTGTAAAAGCCCTCCCACCTCACAGGTACCTCATTCTATTGTACAGCCAAACAAAATGAGGTAGGAAAAAGGAATAAGAACCATAAATAAAGCAGGGGACAAAAAGATGTGCTCAAGAAAAAACTAAGCCTAAAAAACAAAGGGTGGGGTCTTGTGGACTCTCAACACTATGAAAGAAATTAATCAGGCAAGAAAAAGATAAGCTGAGACAACTGCCTTAAACTTATTCCTACCAAAGGCTGCCTCAGAAGAAGCAAAAACATAAAAATGGTAGAATTTAGTATAATTATGCAAAGAAAACCCAAGAAGTGGCGACTGATCTAGTAGAATGAGCAGTAATAGGTTGCAGTGGTGGCTGACCTGACTGCGAATCAAGAGTTTCATACAAAGAGAGAAGAGCTCTACCAGGAACGAACAACAGCTCATCAGCTAGTTCTATAGCAATTTACCACCAGGAAGCAGCCTCTTTTAGACTAGTGAGCTTTTCACAGAGGAAAACTTTCAGGATGTTTATCAGTCTGATCCGGCCAAGTAAGGTCAGTCCAGCCCTGAAATACCAGGCAATTCTCCTCTAAACAAGGAACATGACAACCCCAGATGATTGTTTCAGCCTCCTATGGGCCTCGTCAGTGAGGTGCAGCCACATTCCTCTAAGCACACTGGGCAAGGAATCCACGTCTGGTGTCCCCCATCACCCATAGGGAGACTTCCCCAGGGTCATATTAATTTGCATACAAAGAGAGAGTTTCAACCAAGAGGCCAAAGAAACAGTAGAAACCTCCTGACCTTTTCTAGCCCCAGAAAAGTGAATTAACAAACTTGAAGTCTGTCTAAAATCTTTAGTAACATAAATAAAGTATTTCAATGTTTTTACAACATCCAAATTATGCAAAGATCTATCTGAAGCATTCTTAGGATCAGGACACAAAGAAGGGACAACAATTGATCTTCTAATGTTATCTGAAGAAACAACTTTAGGCACAAAATCAAAAGTAGTCCATAAAACTGCCTCATCCTGATGAAAAATAAGATAAGGAGGATCACAAGAAAGAGCAGGTAACTCAGAAACTCTTCTAGCAGAAAAGATAACCAAAAGGAATAAAACCTTCCAAGAAAGCCGTTTAATATCCACCTTATGCATAGGTTCAAAAGTAGCCTGCAAACCCTTAAAGGGATACTAAACCCAATTTTTTTTCTTTCAAGATTCAGATAGAGCATGCAAATTTAAGCAGCTTTCTAATTTACGCCTACTATAAATTTTTATTTGCTCTCTTGCTATCTTTATTTGAAAAAGAAGGAATGTAAATTTATGAGCGGGCCCATTTTTGGTTCACATTTGAACAAAACTGTGAATATCAGGAAGATTAGCAATCTTCCTATGAAACACAACTGAAAGAGCAGAAATCTGTCTCTACAGAGAACTGTCAGATAGGTCCTTATCTAGACCAGTAATTTTTAACCTTTTTTTTGTCGTGGCACACTTTTTTACATTAAAAAATCCTGTGGCACACCACCATCCCAAAATTTAAAAAAAAATCACACATTGTAGCCTAATACAGCATCCTATATTATAAAAGACAAGAGTTTGTCTGAAGCCGTCATGCGCAGTTCAGACAAACACTTGGCCTTAGACAGCAGCTGATCGCACGCGCACCCACCCGACAGCAGCGCGAGGACCCGGCAAGTGGAGGAGAGAGGGCTGATCGCACGCGCAGGGCCAGCAGCGCGAGGATCCGGCAAGAGGGGAAAGAGCGAGAGAGCGAGAGCGAGAGCGAGCGAGAGAGAGAGAATAACAATAACAAAGAAAATAACACGGCCCGTGTGAACGGGCTTTAGGACTAGTATATATATATATACATACACACAAACACACACATACTGTATGTATTGTGCTGTTATGCCATGCCTCCTACAAACTACCCCTGCACTGGGAGTAAAAAACAAGCAAAGTTTAAAAAATATGTCACACTGTTGTCAGTCTGCCGTGGCACACCTGAGGATCTCTCACGGCACACTAGTGTGCCACGGCACACTAGTGTGCCACGGCACACTGGTTGAAAAACTCTGATCTAGACCATCCTGTAATAACTGAAAAATCCTAAGAATTCTAAAAACATAATTTATGCTTACCTGATAAATTCCTTTCTTCTGTTGTGTGATCAGTCCACGGGTCATCATTACTTCTGGGATATTATCTGCTCCCCTACAGGAAGTGCAAGAGGATTCACCCAGCAGAGTTGCTATATAGCTCCTCCCCTCTACGTCACCTCCAGTCATTCGACCAAAGACCAACGAGAAAGGAGAAGCCAAGGGTGTAGTGGTGACTGAATTATAATTTAAAAAATATGTACCTGCCTTAAAAAACAGGGCGGGCCGTGGACTGATCACACAACAGAAGAAAGGAATTTATCAGGTAAGCATAAATTATGTTTTCTTCTGTTATGTGTGATCAGTCCACGGGTCATCATTACTTCTGGGATACCAATACCAAAGCAAAAGTACACGGATGACGGGAGGGATAGGCAGGCTCATTATACAGAAGGAACCACTGCCTGAAGAACCTTTCTCCCAAAAATAGCCTCCGAAGAAGCAAAAGTGTCAAATTTGTAAAATTTGGAAAAAGTATGAAGCGAAGACCAAGTTGCAGCCTTGCAAATCTGTTCAACAGAGGCCTCATTCTTAAAGGCCCAAGTGGAAGCCACAGCTCTAGTGGAATGAGCTGTAATTCTTTCAGGAGGCTGCTGTCCAGCAGTCTCATAGGCTAAACGTATTATGCTACGAAGCCAAAAAGAGAGAGAGGTAGCAGAAGCTTTTTAACCTCTCCTCTGTCCAGAATAAACGACAAACAGGGAAGAAGTTTGGCGAAAATCTTTAGTTGCCTGCAAGTAGAACTTGAGGGCACGAACTACATCCAGATTGTGTAGAAGACGTTCCTTCTTTGAAGAAGGATTTGGACACAAGGAGGGAACAACAATCTCTTGATTGATATTCCTGTTAGAGACAACCTTAGGTAAGAACCCAGGTTTAGTACGCAGAACTACCTTGTCTGAGTGAAAGATCAGATAAGGAGAATCACAATGTAGGGCTGATAACTCAGAGACTCTTCGAGCCGAGGAAATAGCCATTAAAAATAGAACTTTCCAAGATAACAATCTTATATCAATGGAATGAAGGGGTTCAAACGGAACACCCTGTAAAACGTTAAGAACTAAGTTTAAACTCCATGGCGGAGCAACAGTTTTAAACACAGGCTTGATCCTAGCTAAAGCCTGACAAAAGGCCTGGATGTCTGAATTTTCTGACAGACGCCTGTGTAACAAGATGGACAGAGCTGAGATCTGTCCCTTTAATGAGCTAGCCGATAAACCCTTTTCTAAACCTTCTTGTAGAAAAGACAATATCCTAGGAATCCTAACCTTACTCCAGGAGTAATCTTTGGATTCACACCAGTATAGGTATTTACGCCATATTTTATGGTAAATCTTTCTGGTAACAGGCTTCCTAGCCTGTATCAGGGTATCAATAACCGACTCAGAAAACCCACGTTTTGATAAAATCAAGCGTTCAATTTCCAAGCAGTCAGCTTCAGAGAAGTTAGACTTTGATGTTTGAATGGACCCTGAATCAGAAGGTCCTGTCTTAGAGGTAGAGACCACGGCGGACAGGATGACATGTCCACTAGATCTGCATACCAAGTCCTGCGCGGCCATGCAGGCGCTATTAGAATCACTGATGCTCTCTCCTGTTTGATTTTGGCAATCAATCGAGGAAGCAGCGGGAAGGGTGGAAACACATAAGCCATCCTGAAGTTCCAAGGTGCTGTCAAAGCATCTATCAGAACCGCTCCCGGATCCCTGGATCTGGATCCGTAGCGAGGAAGTTTGGCGTTCTGGCGAGACGCCATGAGATCTATCTCTGGTTTGCCCCAACGTCGAAGTATTTGGGCAAAGACCTCCGGATGAAGTTCCCACTCCCCCGGATGAAGAGTCTGGCGACTCAAGAAATCCGCCTCCCAGTTCTCCACTCCCGGGATGTGGATTGCTGACAGGTGGCAAGAGTGAGACTCTGCCCAGCGAATTATCTTTGATACTTCTATCATTGCTAGGGAGCTTCTTGTCCCTCCCTGATGGTTGATGTAAGCTACAGTCGTGATGTTGTCCGACTGAAACCTGATGAACCCCCGAGTCTTTAACTGGGGCCAAGCTAGAAGGGCATTGAGAACTGCTCTCAATTCCAGAATGTTTATTGGCAGGAGACTTTCCTCCTGACTCCATTGTCCCTGAGCCTTCAGAGAATTCCAGACAGCGCCCCAACCTAGAAGGCTGGCGTCTGTTGTTACAATTGTCCAGTCCGGCCTGCGAAAGGCATCCCCCTGGACAGATGTGGCCGAGAAAGCCACCATAGAAGAGAGTTTCTGGTCTCTTGATCCAGATTCAGAGTGGGGGACAAATCTGAGTAATCCCCATTCCACTGACTCAGCATGCACAATTGCAGCGGTCTGAGATGTAGGCGTGCAAAGGGTACTATGTCCATTGCTGCTACCATTAAGCCGATCACCTCCATGCATTGAGCTACTGACGGGAGTTGAATGGAATGAAGGACACGGCATGCATTTAGAAGCTTTGTTAATCTGTCTTCTGTCAGATAAATCTTCATTTCTACAGAATCTATAAGAGTCCCCAAGAATGGAACCCTTGTGAGAGGCAAGAGAGAACTCTTCTTTTCGTTCACTTTCCATCCATGCGACCTTAGAAATGCCAGAACTAACTCTGTATGAGACTTGGCAGTTTGAAAGCTTGAAGCTTGTATCAGAATGTCGTCTAGGTACGGAGCTACCGAAATTCCTCGCGGTCTCAGAACCGCTAGAAGGGCACCCAGAACCTTTGTGAAAATTCTTGGAGCCGTAGCCAATCCGAATGGAAGGGCTACAAACTGGTAATGCCTGTCTAAGAAGGCAAACCTTAGATATCGGTAATGATCTTTGTGAATCGGTATGTGAAGGTAAGCATCCTTTAAATCCACTGTGGTCATGTACTGACCCTTTTGGATCATGGTAAGATTGTCCGAATAGTTTGAACGATGGAACTCTTAGGAATTTGTTTAGGATCTTTAAATCCAAGATTGGCCTGAAAGTTCCCTCTTTTTTGGGAACCACAAACAGGTTTGAGTAAAACCCTTGTCCTTGTTCCGACCGCGGAACCGGATGGATCACTCCCATTAATAATAGATCTTGTACACAGCGTAGAAACGCGTCTTTCTTTATTTGGTTTGTTGACAACCTTGACAGATGAAATCTCCCTCGTGGGGGAGATAATTTGAAGTCTAGAAGGTATCCCTGAGATATGATCTCTAGCGCCCAGGGATCCTGGACA
This sequence comes from Bombina bombina, assembly GCF_027579735.1. Taxonomy (NCBI): domain Eukaryota; kingdom Metazoa; phylum Chordata; class Amphibia; order Anura; family Bombinatoridae; genus Bombina; species Bombina bombina. The sequence continues at coordinate 46,518,560 of NC_069510.1, read as the reverse complement.
TCTCTTGCCCAAGCCTGGGCGAAGAGAGAGAGTCTGCCCCCCACTAGATCCGGTCCCGGATCGGGGGCCCTCGGTTCATGCTGTCTTAGGGGCAGCAGCAGGTTTTCTGGCCTGCTTGCCCTTATTCCAGGACTGGTTAGGTTTCCAGCCTTGTCTGTAACGAGCAACAGCTCCTTCCTGTTTTGGTGCAGTGGAAGTTGATGCTGCACCTGCTTTGAAATTCCGAAAGGGACGAAAATTAGACTGTCTAGCCTTAGCTTTGGCTTTGTCTTGAGGTAGAGCGTGGCCCTTACCTCCTGTAATGTCAGCGATAATTTCTTTCAAAACCGGGCCCAAATAAAGTTTGCCCCTTGAAAGGTATATTAAGTAATTTGGACTTAGAAGTTACATCAGCCGACCAGGATTTTAGCCACAGCGCCCTACGTGCCTGAATGGCGAATCCTGAATTCTTAGCCGTAAGTTTGGTTAAATGTACTACGGCCTCCGAAATGAATGAATTAGCTAGTTTAAGGACTCTAAGCCTGTCCGTAATGTCGTCCAGGCTTAGCGGAACTAAGGTTCTCTTCCAGAGACTCAATCCAAAATGCTGCCGCAGCCGTAATCGGCGCGATGCATGCAAGGGGTTGCAATATAAAACCTTGTTGAACAAACATTTTCTTAAGGTAACCCTCTAATTTTTTATCCATAGGATCTGAAAAAGCACAGCTATCCTCCACCGGGATAGTGGTGCGCTTAGCTAAAGTAGAAACTGCTCCCTCCACCTTAGGGACCGTTTGCCATAAGTCCCGTGTGGTGGCGTCTATTGGAAACATCTTTCTAAATATTGGAGGGGGTGAGAACGGCACACCGGGTCTATCCCACTCCTTAGTAACAATTTCAGTTAATCTCTTAGGTATAGGAAAAACGTCAGTACTCGCCGGTACCGCAAAGTATTTATCCAACCTACACATTTTCTCTGGTATTGCAACAGTGTTACAATCGTTAAGAGCCGCTAAGACCTCCCCTAGTAATACACGGAGGTTTTCCAATTTAAATTTAAAATTTGAAATATCTGAATCCAATCTGCTTGGATCAGAACCGTCACCTACAGAATGAAGCTCTCCGTCCTCATGCTCTGCAAGCTGTGACGCAGTATCAGACATGGCCCTAGAATTATCAGCGCACTCTGTTCCACCCCAGAGTGATCACGCTTGCCTCTTAGTTCTGGTAACTTAGCCAAAACTTCAGTCATAACAGTAGCCATATCTTGTAATGTTATCTGTAATGGCTGCCCAGATGTACTAGGCGCCATAATATCACACGCACCTCCCGGGCGGGAGACGCAGGTACTGACACGTGAGGCGAGTTAGACGGCATAACTCTCCCTCGCTGTTTGGTGAAATTTGTTTCAATTTGTACAGATTGGGCTTTTATTTAAAGTAGCATCAATACAGTTAGTACATAAATTTCTATTGGGCTCCACCTTGGCATTGGAACAAATGACACAGGTATCTTCCTCTGAATCAGACATGTTCAACACACTAGCAATAAACATGCAACTTGGTTACAATCTTATTTAACAAAAAACGTACTGTGCCTCAAAGAAGCACTAAACGATTAAATGACAGTTGAAATAATGAACTGAAAAACAGTTATAGCATCACTCTTTAAAAACAACACAACTTGTTAGCAAAGGTTTGTTCCCATTAGTAAAGCAAACACTAATTAAATTTTAAACATAAAAATCACAGAGCAACGTTTTAAAACACAGTCACTACATAAATCTCACAGCTCTGCTGAGAGAATCTACCTCCCTTCAAGAAGTTTGAGTTTGAGTTCTGTTGAGTTCTGTTAGAGATGAACCGGATCATGCAGAAAATACAAGTGTAACTGACTGGAAATTTTTTGATGCGTAGCAAAGAGCGCCAAAAACGGCCCTCCCCCTCACACACAGCAGTGAGAGAGAAACGAAACTGTCATAATCAAAACAAGCAAACTGCCAAGTGGAAAAATAATGCCCAAATATTTATTCACTCAGTACCTCAGAAATGCAAACGATTCTACATTCCAGCAAAAACGTTTAACATGAATTAAATACCTATTAAAAGGTTTAATGTACTTTTACAGAGTAATTCCGGTGAAATACCATCCCCAGAATACTGAAGTGTAGAGTATACATACATGTCATTATAACGGTATAGCAGGATTTTCCTCATCAATTCCATTCAGAAAATAAAAACTGCTACATACCTCAATGCAGATTCAACTGCCCGCTGTCCCTGATCTGAAGCTTTTACCTCCCTCAGATGGCCGAGAAACAGCAATATGATCTTAACTACTCCGGTTAAAATCATAAGAAAAACTCTGGTAGATTCTTCTTCAAACTCTGCCAGAGAAGTAATAAACACGCTCCGGTGCTATTGTAAAATAACAAACTTTTGATTGAAGTTATAAAAACTAAGTATAATCACCATAGTCCTCTCACACCTCCTATCTAGTCTTTGGGTGCAAGAGAATGACTGGGGGTGACGTAGAGGGGAGGAGCTATATAGCAACTCTGCGGGTGAAATCCTCTTGCACTTCCTGTAGGGGGAGCAGATAATATCCCAGAAGTAATGATGACCCGTGGACTGATCACACATAACAGAAGAAAGAATGCCAGGAAAAGCCATGATCCATACACCAAAAAATAAAGGCCTCCCAGACCTTATGATAATCTTTGCCTCCATCTAGTGGTTAAATCCCAGGAGTAATGGATTGTAGACTATCACCACGTGTATGAAAGAAAGCACACCGCCACTAGACTCTGATGCAGTGGAAATGTGCTCTCTGAAGTGAAAAATCACACTTCACTATATCTGTGGGCAGTCTGATAAAAGAATCTGGATGTGGCATAGTGTCTGGATGTGATGCATAGTTGCCTACTGTATAGTTTGCTGGAGGAGGGATAATGATCTGAGCTGTTTTCAGGGTTTGGGGTCTCAAAATTAAAACATATTTTAAACACAATTTCTAATTTTACAGTAGTTGCTGCAAGTATGCAAGTCGAAAGAAGCATGATATAAGTGCTTATGTAAAATAGACTTAAATGGTAAGATTAACTATTTGAATGTCAAAATCAAAACAAGCGTAATGGTAATTAGACGTTCCATACCATCCTAACAGCGTTGGACTTTAAAATCCGGTTCAGACGGGGCGTGTCTCTGGGCAGCACCTTGAATGGATGCAAATATCATTTGCTCTGCGTGGAACATCAGTAAATCGCCTTTCTATTGATTCTAAGAGGGTCATCCACCCACCTCAACCTTGATATTTTGAAACTACACACTCAGCTGAATCGAATGATATAACAATATTGGGTATTCCACCTTAGATTACTGATCGCGAGCTTTGAGGCCTAAGGCAGACTCCTCAGAGAGAGGCTTTCAACACCCCCCCGGTATACTACAGGCCGGGTAAGCAGAGTATTATCACTGAAAATTCAAGACACTACTACACAAGCAATGGAACACAGTAAGATTATCGATATGATAAGCTCCATCCTGGAATCTTATAGAGAGCAACTCTGCAGCGACATAGAGAGGGCATTTAGAGATGATCTATACAGGCCACGTGAAAATGGCGGAGCACACACAAGAAGCCGACACAGCTATACATTATCCAGGAACCTAACGCAGTGGAGGAGGAGAGTACAGTGGCTACCCGTCCATAGCAGTGGGGAACACACCTATTTCTGACACAGCAGGCAAGTTATATCATCTGGAGGCTGAAGCCGCAATAAGAGGTACTGCTTTATATGCCCCTGGAGTGACGCGCATGAAGTGGCGATACGAGGAGACAAGCCCGCAAAGCCTCACACCTATTGCGATCATTGGAGCTCTGGACTGCAGCTTCCGCAGGAAAGAAGGGGAAATACATAGGTGTGAAGCTGTCCTGCACGCCCACTACAAGTCTCGGCTCTAGTAAAACCAGCCTCACCCTGAGCTTTCTGACAGCGGGCCGATATATCAGAGTGTCACAGAGCCTAGGGCAATCCCCTAACCCATGGCAGCTCCCTACTCAGAAACAGCATTGCCGTGGGAGGACACAGAGAGCGATCCCTCAAAAGGCATTTTTTATGGGCCGGCAGAGAAGATCCACAAGAGACTTGTCCGCATCAGCACTGGCCTCAAGAGTTGGAGTCGGCTGAAAATGCTTCACTTGATCCGGGAGAGAATGGTAATTAGTTGCTTTTACAGACTGCTGCAGCTAAATTACAAAGTCAGACTATGTATATTACGTTTTGCCCCTGGTCCTTTGGGTCTTATTACTAATAATATATCCTTTACTAAGTTTCCAAAGGCTGAATAGCTGACTCGATTTTAGAGATCGTGGAATAGGATGAGGTATCTACACTGCCTTACTAAGTTGCTACGGGGCGCTTTAAAATCCTCCTATAAATCTCTCTGTGCTGTAATCTGCAGCAATTTATTTTTCTACCATGGACAGTTTGGATTGTACTTTATTGTTAGTTATAGTTAGTTAGTATAAGACAATATGACAGTCACTGGTTATGTAACGTTTCTGTTGCTCCAATAATATGATGTAATTGCTAAATTCACACCACTAGAGGGGAGTCTTTGCTTACATAGAAGGGCCAAATGCAATTTATATTTACCCTTGCAAGACATCGATTATAATTGTTGTGCTTCTTGTTATGCCTTGATGCAGCAAATAGGAGACAGCATTTCTTCAATTACCACAGTGGGATGGCAGTTTAAAAGGTGGCCTTTTGGGTCTAACTTACATCAAGGAACTACCTCAAGCATGTGCTCATCTGCTTAAATTGTTTGTGCTACTTGGCCTAGACATATGTATAGCAATCCTACCTACTGGTAAACAGTTATGTATGCCTTTTTTACATATATTCTTTATAATATTCCCTACAATCTTTAGATTATCTGGCGTATACATAATATGGGGCTTGCAAGTTATATAATTATACTCATATAAATAGGCCTGGTGCATTACTTCAGGACACCCTGCTATGTTTCATTGCATACAGGTTTAAAGCAGGTGGCTTATTCTTCATCCGCCAGGGAAATGTTAGGACCCACTCCCTCAGCTTACCCATCAAAAAGAGCTAGTGAACATCACTGTTTATATTATATATGTTAACTGAGTGTGTTATACTCCAAAATGACCTATGGGATCAATAGCAATATGTTGGTAAGGCATACTACAACCTATATAGTTATATACTTTCCCTGGAAACATGAAGCTCTCCTGGTTTTATAATGCAACTCTGTTATATATGGGGATCATGCTCAACTTTGGCTGACAGTTTTAGCTATGAAATTGGTTGGACTCCTTCCCCTCCACCCCCCCCCCCCTTATAGTGCTCAGTATCATTAGCAGGGCTTATATGATACCTACAATACTGTGGGACAACATAAGAGTTATTATCCTGCTTAAGTTTATGTACATTTTAGTTTTCATTATATGAATGGAATAGAGGTAACATATCTCCCATAGGCTCTATAACCTTTAGGACAATCATTGGTAATGTTGTTGGGTCCCCTCAATATATGTAACTCATTACTAGCAGGCGAGGCCAAAGGATACCTCTAAGCACAAAGGAGAACCCTCCCATCCTCAAATTAAAAGGAAAAAATGAGGTTTACTTTATTTTATGCCTACAGAAATGTTGTCTGGACCTGCTCCAGTAGCACCGTCCCGAGCTATATAGTAATTGTGTTATCTATGGTATGCTAGGAGGTACATTATTATTATTAAATTTTTTTTTTCTTATTTTTTTTTATCCTGGTCCTCCTTTCCCTTTATGTTAGCTTAGAGTCTCCTAACTAACTAGCAGGTTAAGCTACATGTTGACATTATCTCTGTCCCCGCCAATTTATTGCTAAACAGCAAATGTTTACACCATGTTCCATGTGTCTTTTTCACTTATTTTTCAAAAATGAGGTTTATTTAGAGAGATCCATGAGTGGTCTCCATTATTCCACAGAGCCTTCTACCTTTTTAATCCTCATATGAGGCCCAAAAGTGGGCCTATCATATTCACTGTAAGGCTCAGCGATTGTATGGCATGATGTATATCTTGTGTTTTTTATCTTGATATCGCTTTGTTAACTGTTGTTTCTCTTTATTTCAAGAAGTTTGTATGCCTTAATTTCTAACCTTCAATAAAAAATTTAAAAAAAAAAAAAAAAAAAATTATATTTATATTTTAGAACAAAAAAAAAAAAAAAAAAAAAAAAAAAAAAAAAAAAATCCGTTCAGACCAGGCCTGGAACGTCGTACCATTTTTGGCATTCTGCTCCTTCATCCTTTTGTTTAATGGAAAATTGGATTGGGGGTATGCCTAGCATCGTAGCCAGTCTCCCATGATCTAATCCCCGACCATCAACAATCGTGTGATTTCCTTTTTTGTTCTGATGTTAAACACTTGCCCAACGACATTAAGGGGGTTAAATGTTACCCATCATAGTTCAGTCCAGCAGTTTTGAAACAACACATATTTAAAAAAAATGCTTAAGCTAAATGCCTAAGCTAAAAATCTGCAAGGGGGAGTGAGGTTTGTGGTTTTGATTTTAGTGATTTTTATTTTTCTAAAAAAAAAAAATAGCTAAAATCACCCCTTTTTTAAACACACTTTTCATTGCATGGCATGGCACCTTGCAGTATGAAATAGTTACAGGACTCTTATAGTGATATGAAACAGTGCACCTGCTTTAGTAAAAACAAATATGTTAAATGACAGTAGATATAAAAAGAAACAGGTTGTGTAAAAAACAGGCAAACAACTTACTTGCTTTCAAAGCACTTCAAAATTCTCATGTAGCCACTGCCCTCAGGGAGATAAGAGAGGAGACATTTTTGGAACTTAAGTTGCCTTCTGCCTCTTCTGAGCATGAGTAAAACAGACTTACCGACTGCTTAGTGCTTTTTGATTACACCAATGAAACAGACTATTTAATATCTATTTATCCTCATACTTACACATGGTAAAACTCATTACCTATACGTGACGTGCAGTCAGAGGTGCTTCACCTGTCATATGGTGGGAAACAAATTCATCCTACATTTAATAAAATATATATAGTATATATATATATATATAATATATATATATATATAATATATATATATATATATATATATATATATATTATATATATATATAAACTATATCAGAAAAGAGAGAACAACACTCCTGAGAAAAGTTAGAAATAACTTCCACTGCCTGTTCTTTTCTATTGCAACTCAGGGTGCGCGTTCTTTCGCACACTATGCCCCTTCACAGAGAAAAAACATCCTGTAGGCATATCAGTCTGACCTTACCCAATGACACGTCCAGCGGCCGAAATACCAGGCAATTCTTCTCTGAACAGAGAGAACAACAACCCCAGATGATCATTTTGTCCTGTGGCCCTCGTCAGTGAGGTGCAGTTGTATCTCGGGGTCCACGTCTGGATTACCCATTACTCTAGGGAGACCCAAGAGTAATTAGCATAACTGTCATTTGGCAGGGTCAGACTGATATGCTACAGGATATTTCTTTTTCTCTGTGAAAGGGCATAGGGGCCTATCTATCAAGCTCCGGATAGAGCTTGAGGCCCCGTGTTTCTGGCGAGCCTGCAGGCTGCCAGAAACACCAGTTATTGAAGCAGCGATCTAAAGACCGCTGCTCCATAACCTGTCCGCCTGTTCTGAGCAAGCGGACAGACATCGCCGCAATTCAACCCGATCGAGTACGATCGGGTTGATTGACACCCCCTGCTGGCGGCCGATTGGCGGCGTAATTGCTCTCCGTATTCAGCGAGGTCTGGCGGACCTGATCCGCACTGTCGGATCAGGTCCGCCAGACTTTGTTAAATAGAGGCCCACGTGTGCTAAAAGAACAGGCACCCTGAGTTTCAATAGAAATTAACAAGGCATGGAAGTTATTCTAGCTTTTGTTCTATCTCAGGAGTGCTGTCTCTCTCTTCTGATATTTATGCTAATTACTCTTGGGTCTCCCTAAGAGTAAATGGGAAACCAGACGTGGACCCCGTGCACACATGTCCTTAGAGAGATGCAACTGCACCTCACTGACAGAGGCCCACAGAAGGCCGAAACAATCGTCTGGGGTTGTTGTTTCTCTTGTTCTGAGGAGAATTGCCTGGTATTCCAGAGCTGGACTGTCATTGGGCAGGGTCAGACTGATATGCTACAGAATATTTTTCTCTGTGAAAGGCATAGTGTACTAAAAGAACGTGCACCCTGAGTTGCAATAGAAATGAACAGGCATGGAAGTTATTCTAACTTTTGTTCTATCTCAGGAGTGCTCTCTCTTCTGATATAAATATATTCATGTTAGCAGCTCTCTATTGAGAGAAGCAGTGAGCAGGTTTGCCTCTCTCCATAGCGCAACATGACTACAGCTGCCTATGAGCCGCAAGCTCCAGCACCACACACGGAGTGGCTAGATCTGAAAATCTGATTATTTTTTTGTTATTACTTAAATTTCTAGGCATTCATTTTAGGGATTGGCTGAACAACCTTCTAATAAGGTTTAGCTTTTACATTTAGAGCAAACCAATTTGAAGGGAAATGAGGAAAATCCTCAGCTGCAAGCACACACGAATGAGGAGAAATGGGGCTATTGAAAAAGTGCACATTTTTACCTCATTAAAGGGACGATCCAGCCAAAATTGGAATCCACATAGATGCATTTCGATTTTGGATAGAAGAATTTTTGTGATTACATGTATTAGCACAAATGATTCTAATAAAAGTTACAGCTGTTTCAAAAGTGTATTTAAGTATGCACCGTGCACCAGCATTTTAAAACTCAGCACTTGCTCAGACAGCCTAAGGTGCTTGTACCATCTGGTAATAACTCAATTTGTTAATTGCTGACATGACATGATACTGGTGCTCTGAGCAGCTGGTAGTATTAAAATGTGGGTGCAGTGGACAATATTTAGATATGCCTCACGTGCATGTGCAGAGATAAATGCTAACACAAAACAGTGATAACTTTACTAGAAGCATTTTTGGCCAATACACTCAAATACATACACTGCTAACACAAACACTCACCCTTACACAACAAACACTCAACTCACACATGCATGTACCCACTCACACACAAACACATACATACAAACAGATACATACAACAATGCACAGATAGACATACGCACATACAAACTGACACATTTACTTAGTGTGGTTTTTATAATGGGAGAGGCTAAGCTGTTCTGAGGTGCACAGACTATTAGTGCCATCTTAGTCCTTGATGCTCAGTATACCTGCTCTATTGGGCGTCATATATGTGTTTTCCCTGGCGTATCACAGCCAGTGCCTCAACAGCCTCTGACCTCACCGCACGAGTATACATAGGAGCAAATGAGCAGTATCTAAGAATACTGGGCACTTTTGTGCTGCTTCTGTATAGTGTCTTTAGGTGTTTTGTCCTCCTACAAATGCAGTTGTAATTAATGGTTTGTCCTTTCTCAATACCTGGAGAATGTCCCTCTACAAAAACAATTCTAATCAATAATTCCAATTCCTATTCATCATTCAGTATTTGCCCTCTTCAGTACTAGTCCGCAAGACTCTACTGCTCCAGCCACCATTATAGGAATGCAGGTAGCATTTGTATTTATTGTTTTATAGAATATGGCGGCGGTAACGTCAATGTATTTTGCACCTGTGCAAAGCCAATGTTACATTTCCAGGCTTTTTAGGGTATTTTTTAACATGAAAAAGTGTTGTCTGAGGGGTTTATGAAGTCCTTTTAGCTGTTGAATTTGAGAAGTGAAAATGATAGAAAGGTCAAAAACGAAATGTGCACAAGGTGGCATTTCAATTTGAATTATAAGTATTTTTGCAATAAACTTCCATTAGCAAAATTACTTCTAGTAAAAGTTATTACTGTTTTTATGCAGCATACGCACGTATCCTGTGAGGGCCCTGTGCACTAGTATTCAAACAAAACACAAAGCATTAGCTTGTATGACACACATTATGTTTTCAGATGCAATACACACCACTGCCAGCTCTGAGAAGGTGTATTGATTAAATATTGGTGCACAGGCTTTCCCGGGATATGTGCATATGCTGCAGTAAAAAACAGTAATTACGTTGTAATGGAAGTATATTGCAAAAATTCTTATATTTCAAATTGTAATGCACCTGTGCACATCGAGAATTTAGATTGTGATCAGGAAAACATGACACGCACATTGCTAGGACATATTCACCAAACTAAAAATGAATAGGAATTAAAGTGATGGTAAATCCAAGCGTATAACAAATGCTCGGATTCACTATCACTAAAATAAACAGTTCAGTCTTCACTTAATAAAAAACGCTGTTAAACTTACCCTATCAGTGTGGCAACTATATCGCTAACTCAACGCTCCGGCCGCGGATGGCACATCGCTCTTCTACAATGAGGTGACATTTCCACCTCTAGCTATGCTAGGATGTCAGATGACACGCACGGCTATTGGTTTAGAGGTGGAAACGTCACCTCATTGAACAAGAGCGCTGTGCCGTGGGCGCTGAGTTAGTGATATACTTGCCGCACAGATAGGGTGAGTTTAACAGCGTGATGACTGAAATTAATGTTTATTTTTAGTGAAGTAAAACAAATTAATGATTGTGATCACTTCAGCAAGTGAAATGGCTCATCTGCAGCATTAACATGCAGGACAATTACTAAACGATAAATTATTATAGACCACATAAGCTTGAATGCCTGTGACACGTACAGCATATATGTATAACCCTACTGAAACAAACCATAACTTAAAGGGCCATAATATTCAAATGTTTAAACACTTGAAAGTGATGCAGAATAGCTGTAAAAAGCTGACTAGAAAATATCTTCCTGAACATATCTAGGTAAAAAAGAACGATATTTTACCTCAAAAGTTCCTCAGTAGCCACATCCCATTGTAAAGGATTTCTAAGCAGCATTTTAGTATGTCTGTCCTGGGACAGCTTAGGAGATGAGCCTCGTGCACTCATATTATTTCCCCATTCAGCTTACTATGAAATCTCATGAGAGCTAAGTGAAATCTTATGAGATCACAGTAAAAGAGTTCATGACCTCAGCACTGCTGATGCTGATTGGCTGCTGTTCATTTCTTCATTTTTTTTTTTTTACCTGCAGCTGGGAGTAGCTGAGTATTAACTTTTTACACAGAACTTACTCTGCTGAGCTGAGGAAATTGTGAGGTAAAATATCTTCCTTTTTTTACATAGAGATGCTCAGGTGATATTTTCCTGTCCAGCTTTTTTACAGTTATACTGCATCAGTTTCAAGTGATTTAGCATATGAGTATTATGTCCTTTAATATAACATGTATGCTAATAAAAAAATATATTCCAAAAATGCTTCTACTCTCAAATGAAATGCACTCATGCATATTTAGTATATCCCTTTAAAGGATGCAAGGAGATTGTGGCAAATTTGTTTACTGAAATATTCTTTTCCGAACTCAAGCTTTATAAAATATCTTTCAAAACAACCCGAAAGCTCCTCTAGGGGGAGCCCACAAGCCAAGTTTTACTATGAAAGAGCTGTATCTTTCATAGATACTATTTCAATCAACTATAATGAAGGACATTCCTTTGAATAAAGGAGATCACTAATTAATTATATCCCCTTTTTAAGACGGCATTCGCTGTTTTCCACATCTCAGCTAACAAACAAAATAAAACATCTGTTTTGGCAACGCAGACAGCCCGGTGACACCAGCCACAGAAGGAATTGTAAAAACAATTTATTTTATCGCTAGATTTGTTAATACTGGTTGTGCTTGCAGCTTGAAACAGCAAACGCAGCGGTTTTCCATGATTCAGAAAGAGCATCAATTATAAGCAACTTTCTAATTTACTCCTATTAAAAAAATGCTTCATTCTCTTGGAATCTTATTTGGAAAGCAAGAATTTTGCTAAGGAGCCGGCCCATTTTTGGTTCAGAACCTGGGTAGCGCTTGCTGATGATTTTTGGCTAAATGTAACACACAATCAGCAAGCGCTACCCAAGTGGCTGAACAAAAAATGGGCCGGCTCCTTAGCTTACATTCTTGCTTTTTCAAATAAAGATAACAAGAGAATGAAGAAAAAATTGATAATAGGAGTAAATTAGAAAGTTGTTTAAAATTGCCTGTTCTATCTGAATCATGAAAGAAAAAATGTGGGGTTTTCATATCCCTTTAATTAAGTGATCAGTTATTTATTATTTTCAATTATTTATCAGTATAAAAACAATCTTTTTTTTTATATAGCACATAATTACTTGCTATAGTCACTCTAGATGACTGTTTAATCCTAAAAAAGTAATTAAACACATAGGTAAAGTCCCACAGGGTGCTACCATCCTTGAAGCACTTGAGCAGATACAGCCAGTAATTGTAAGGGATGTGTGGCTGCCACTCCTGATTGGCTCAGTGTCATTGCTTGCAACTCTGGAGCAAGACTTTACTTATGTGTTTAACCCTTTTTGTGGGTCGAGCTTGAGTCACTGGTTCAAAAATTACATTCTTAAACAAATTAGAGCCTGTAATTTTTGCATTTAAAGGTGCATTACAGTCTTGCTTTTTTTTATAAAATAATTCTTCTGTGATGAATACATTACATTTTTCTTTTCAGGTTATCACATGGATAGTATGAAAATGGTAGTTCTCTTACTTCTTAAGACACCCAGATTTGGAGTTATATATTTGGGATGACTCTCAAAGTGTGAATCTGAGCCAAAAATAATTCACACACCAACAAGACCACTTACTTAAATGAGGATAAACTCCTCTTTCAAATAAGGGCCCACATGACCCTCTAGATAGCAATGTGGTTCAAGTAAACGTGATTTGTTAAAAAACTATAATAGGGTACTGAAACTATCTCCTCGTTATTAAGTAAGCCCATACATCCATTAGACCTCAAACACAAAAGACTCCTCTTTCAAATCAGGAGTAACATGGCCGTCAAGATGACATATGGCTAATATAAAAATTGTGAATACATTATCCATTAGACACTAAGCTAGGAGAAATAATATAGACTGGCCAAGGAGATGTTTCTTTAGATAATGTGTCACATGACCCTATAGATACCATATGGCTGGAACATTTTTATATCTAGAACGCTTATGATGGAAGTACTGAAACATTCCATAAAAAATTGTGATGATGTAAAATGCTGCCATCGAGGTAGGGTTGCCGCTACAGTAAATACCTTGGCTGCCAGAGGGAGCAGCAATCTAAGGTTGCCAAGTAATTAAATGGACAATGCCCATATAGCTATAAAGGAATCACAGCATTTTAAGCAATCACCTTGTCCACAATACCAGGAAAAATTTCAAATGTGTGGCTTTACAGAACCTTTTTCAGTAACCTACATTTTTGCCATTGCAGTACTGCGACTAAACCAAGTACAACCACTTGCATGGTTGCATAAATAAGTCTAGTTATTGTGAATGCACTGAGCAGCACTTTATATTACCTAGCACATTGCCCTAAGTCATGACTCCATGTGCTGATCTCCAGGGATACTGTTCCATCCCGGGACTCCAATGATTTCACATAGTTCACAGGTAGCCATCAAGCCACTTCCTTAGAACTTTGCCATCTGATAAAGAGCGGGGCCCCCCGGCCTCCATCCGGAGTGAGTTGAATTCCTGAATTGAAGCTGGCACAGAGAATAAACGAGTTGTCGCACACTGCCAAGGACGACAGAGTCCTGATCCATCCAGAAAGAGGTTGCTCAGACATGCTGAGAAAGCAAAGAGGGAAGATGGTCAATTTCTGGGCAGCTTTTAGTCTGGTAAAATAATGAGGCACACAGCTTCCAAATCCTTCCAGCTATTTCAAAGAGGAAGCTTTACATATAAGTGAATATAGGTCAGCTTTTGCGAGTCTCAGTCACCTTGTAACAAATTATGGGATGTTTATCTAGCTAGGGTGTCCTTAACCTACGCAACCAGAGGGTCCCATATGCAGCAATATATGTCTATCTTATTATTTATTTCACAGACACATAGCCATAACTATAAAACTAAAAATATTTCTTAGAATACATACATATGCATGCTTACTTATAAGAACCAAATGCCCACCCCCCTTGTAGCTGCAAGACCACTTGTTGTATCCCTGGTAATCACTTTATTACCCAAAGAATGAAGCCCAAAACATGCTGGGTCTTTTCAAAGCTGGTCTATTTTCTGCCCTACTCATTTCTCTGGCACTATTAAACAAAAACTGCTTAAAAGGGACAGTAAAAATATAGATAATCCCTTTATTTACCATTTACCATTTTTGCATAACCAACACAGTTATATTAATATACTTTTTACCTCTGTGATTACCTTGTATCTAAGCCTCTGTAGGCTGCTTCCTTATTTCAGATCATTTGACAGACTTGCATTTCAGGCAATTAGTGCTGACTCTTAAATAGCTTTGATACTCTAACAGTGAGCACAATGTTATCTATATGGCACACATGAACTAACACCCTCTAGCTGTGTAAACTGTCAAATGCACTGAGATAAGAGGCT
>NC_069510.1:46102669-46189246 GCF_027579735.1 Bombina bombina | reverse complement strand
GTTAATAAATATAATATAGGGGGTCGGCGGTGTTAGGGGCAGCAGATTAGGGGTACATAGCTATAATGTAGGTGGCGGCTCTTTGCGGTCGGCAGATTAGGGGTTAATTATTGTAGGTAGCTGGCTGCGACGTTGTGGGGGGCAGGTTAGGGGTTAATAAATATAATATAGGGGTCGGCGGTGTTAGGGGCAGCAGATTAAGGGTACATAAGGATAACGTAGGTGGCGGTCGGCAGATTAGGGGTTAAAATTTTTTTTATCGAGTGGCAGCGATGTGGGGGGGCCTCGGTTTAGGGGTACATATGTAGTTTATGGGTGTTAGTGTACTTTAGAGTACAGTAGTTAAGAGCTTTATGAACCGGCGTTAGCCCAGAAAGCTCTTAACTACTGACTTTTTTCTGCGGCTGGAGTTTTGTCGTTAAATTTCTAACGCTCACTTCAGACACGACTCTAAATACCGGAGTTAGAAAGATCCCATTGAAAAGATAGGATACGCAAATGACGTAAGGGGATCTGCGGTATGGAAAAGTCGCGGCTGAAAAGTGAGCGTTAGACCCTTTTTTTTAATGACTCCAAATACCGGCGGTAGCCTAAAACCAGCGTTAGGAGCCTCTAACGCTGGTTTTCACGGCTACCGCCAAACTCCAAATCTAGGCCTCTGGATTTATATTTATTTTACAGGCAACTTTGTATTTATTTTAACTAGATACAATAGTTATTAAATAGTTATTAACTATTTAATAACTACCTAGCTAAAAGAAATACAAAATTACCTGTAAAATAAATCCTAACCTAAGTTAGAATTAAACCTAACACTACACTATCATTAAATTAATTAAATAAATTAGCTACCAATACCTACAATTAAATACAATTAAATAAACTAAACTAAATTACAAAAAAAACCAAACACTAAATTAAAGAAAATAAAAAAATATTACAAGAATTTTAAATTAATTACACCTAATCTAAGCCCACTAATAAAATAAAATTAAAAAATAATAAAAGTCCCTACCCTATTCTACATTACCAAGTAACCAGCTTTTACCAGCCCTTAAAAGGGCTTTTTGCCATGCATTGCCCCAAAGTAATCAGCTCTTTTGCCTGTAAAAAAAAAATACAACCCCCCCACAACATTAAAACCCACCACCCACATACCCCTACTCTAACCCACCCAAACGCCCCTTAAATAAACCTAACACTACCCCCCTAAAGATCTCCCTACCTTGAGTCGTCTTCACCCAGCCGGGCCGAAGTCTTCATCCGATGGGGCAGAAGAGGACATCCAGACTGGCAGAAGTCTTCATCCTATCCGGGCAGAAGAGGACATCCGGACCGGCAGACATCTTCATCCAAGCGTCATCTTCTATCTTCATCCATCCAACGAGGAGTGGCTCCATCTTCAAGACCTCCGGCGCGGGACATCCTTCCTGCACGACGACTACCCGACGAATGGCTGGTCCTTTAAATGACGTCATCCAAGATGGCGTCTCTCGAATTCCGATTGGCTGATAGGATTCTATCAGCCAATTGGAATTAAGGTAGGAAAAATCTGATTGGCTGATGCAACCAGATTTTTATTTTACAGGTAATTTTGTATTTATTTTAGCTAGGCAGTTATTAAATAGTTAATAACTATTTAATAACTATTGTATCTAGTTAAAATAAATACAAAGTTGCCTGTAAAATAAAAATAAATCCTAAAATAGTTACAAGGTAAATATTAGTTATATTGTAGCTATATTAGGGTTTATTTTATAGGTAAGTATTTAGTTTTAAATAGCAATTATTTAGTTAATAAGAGTAATATTATTTAGATTTATTTAATTAATATTTAAGTTAGGGGGTGTTAGGGTTAGTGTTAGACTTAGGTTTAGGGGTTGATAATGTTATTATAGTGGCGGCGGTGTAGGGGGGGGCAGGATAAGGGTTAATAAATTTATTATAGGTTGCGGCAGTATGGGGGGGGCCTGCCGCTCCTGGACCCCGTCACAACTATAATAAATATATTAACCCCTAAACTGCCGCTCCCGGACCCCGCCGCAACTATAATAAATATGTTAACCCCTAAACCGCCGTTCCCGGACCCCGCCGCCACCTACAAAATACCTATTAACCCCTATCCTGATAGGGGTTAATAGGTATTTTGTAGGTGGCGGCGGGGTCCGGGAACGGCGGTTTAGGGGTTAACATATTTATTATAGTTGCGGCGGGGTCCGGGAGCGGCAGTTTAGGGGTTAATATATTTATTATAGTTGCGACGGGGTCCAGGAGCGGCGGTTTAGGGGTAAACATATTTATTATAGTTGCGGCGGGGTCCGGGAGCGGCGGTTTAGGGGGGAATAACTTTATTTAGTTGCGGCAGTGTAGGGGGCGGCAGATTAGGGGTTAATATGTATAATGTAGGTTGCGGCGTGGTCCGGGAGCAGTGGTTTACGGGTTAATAAGTTTATTTAGTTGCGGCAGGGTAGGGGGGACAGATTAGGGGTGTTTAGACTTGGGGTACATGTTAGGGTGTTAGGTGCAGACGTTTCCCATAGGAATCAATTAGATATCTGGCAGCAGCGAACCTGAGCTTTCGCTATGGTCAGACTCCCGTTGATTCCTATGGGATCCGCTGCCTCCAGGACGGCGGATTGAAATCCAGGTACGCTGGCCCGGAATAGTGGCGAGCGTACCTGCTAGTAGTTTGATAACTACCAAAAGTAGTCAGATTGTGCCAAACTTGCGTTCGGAACATCTGGAGTGACGTAAGCATCGATCTGTGTCGGACTGAGTCCGGCGAATCGAAGCTTACGTCACTTTATTCTACTTTTGCTGGGCAGTAGGTTTTGCTAACTAATGCGAATCAGCCTCGCCACAAATACGCTGCGGAATATCAGCGTATTTGCGGTTGACGGCCTGATAACCATTGTGTTTTTTACAAATTGGTGCCATTTTTAAAACATATATATATGGACAAACACATAATAAATAAATATATATATATATATATATACACGCACCACCAGCAAAAAGATTATGGGGTCCATTTATCATTGTCCGGACGGACATGATCCGCTATAGCGAACCATTTTTCCTCTTGCAACCATTAGACTAGTAACGAATTTGTCTTACATGAAGATGTTAAGAGATCCCCGGGGGTGTAAAATGATTTGTATTATTATTGTTTGCATCTTTTGATAACTGTTATCAACATCATTAACACTAACTCAGAAATATAACTATGTGCTAATTACAAAAGTCTGAGGCCTAGATTTAGAGTTCGGCGGTAGCCGTCAAAACCAGCGTTAGAGGCTCCTAACGCTGGTTTTGGGCGCCCGCTGGTATTTGGAGTCAGTGATTAAAGGGTCTAACGCTCACTTTTCAGCCGCGACTTTTCCATACCGCAGATCCCCCTACGCCATTTGCGTAGCCTATCTTTTCAATGGGATCTTTCTAACGCTGGTATTTAGAGTCGTTTCTGCAGTGAGCGTTAGAGCTCTAACGACAAGATTCCAGCCGCCTGAAAATAGCAGGAGTTAAGAGCTTTCTGGCTAACGCCGGTTTATAAAGCTCTTAACTACTGTACCCTAAAGTACACTAACACCCATAAACTACCTATGTACCCCTAAACCGAGGTCCCCCCACATCGCCGCCACTCGATTAAAATTTTTAACCCCTAATCTGCCGACCGCCACCTACGTTATACTTATGTACCCCTAATCTGCTGCCCCTAACACCGCCGACCCCTGTATTATATCTATTAACCCCTAACTTGCCCCCCACAACGTCGCCGCAAGCTACTTAAAATAATTAACCCCTAATCTTCCGACCGCAAATCGCCGCCACCTACGTTATCCCTATGTACCCCTAATCTGCTACCCCTAACATCGCCGACCCCTATATTATATTTATTAACCCCTAATCTGCCCCCCACAACGTCGCCGACACCTACCTACACTTATTAACCCCTAATCTGCCGAGCGGACCTGAGCGCTACTATAATAAAGTTATTAACCCCTAATCCGCCTCACTAACCCTATCATAAATAGTATTAACCCCTAATCTGCCCTCCCTAACATCGCCGACACCTACCTTCAATTATTAACCCCTAATCTGCCGACCGGAGCTCACCGCTATTCTAATAAATGTATTAACCCCTAAAGCTAAGTCTAACCCTAACACTAACACCCCCCTAAGTTAAATATAATTTTTATCTAACGAAATAAATTAACTCTTATTAAATAAATAATTCCTATTTAAAGCTAAATACTTACCTGTAAAATACATCCTAATATAGCTACAATATAAATTATAATTATATTATAGCTATTTTAGGATTAATATTTATTTTACAGGCAACTTTGTAATTATTTTAACCAGGTACAATAGCTATTAAATAGTTAAGAACTATTTAATAGTTACCTAGTTAAAATAATTACAAATTTACCTGTAAAATAAATCCTAACCTAAGATATAATTAAACCTAACACTACCCTATCAATAAAATAATTAAATAAACTACCTACAATTACCTACAATTAACCTAACACTACACTATCAATACATTAATTAAACACAATTGCTACAAATAAATAAAATTAAATAAACTATCTAAAGTACAAAAAATAAAAAAGAACTAAGTTACAGAAAATAATAAAATATTTACAAACATAAGAAAAATATTACAACAATTTTAAACTAATTACACCTACTCTAAGCCCCCTAATAAAATAACAAAGCCCCCCAAAATAAAAAATTCCCTACCCTATTCTAAAATACAAATATTACAAGCTCTTTTACCTTACCAGCCCTGAACAGGGCCCTTTGCGGGGCATGCCCCAAGAATTTCAGCTCTTTTGCCTGTAAAAAAAAACATACTATACCCCCCCCCCAACATTACAACCCACCACCCACATACCCCTAATCTAACCCAAACCCCCCTTAAATAAACCTAACACTACCCCCCTGATGATCTTCCTACCTTGTCTTCACCATGCCAGGTTCACCGATCCGTCCTGGCTCCAAGATCTTCATCCAAGCCAAGCGGGGGCTAGACATCCACTGAAGAAGTCCAGAAGAGGGTCCAAAGTCTTCCTCCTATCCGGCAAGAAGAGGACATCCGGACCGGCAAACATCTTCTCCAAGCGGCATCTTCTATCTTCTTCCATCCGATGACGACCGGCTCCATCTTGAAGACCTCCAGCGCGGATCCATCCTCTTCTTCCGACGACTAGACGACGAATGACGGTTCCTTTAAGGGACGTCATCCAAGATGGCGTCCCTCGAATTCCGATTGGCTGATAGGATTCTATCAGCCAATCGGAATTAAGGTAGGAATTTTCTGATTGGCTGATGGAATCAGCCAATCAGAATCAAGTTCAATCCGATTGGCTGATCCAATCAGCCAATCAGATTGAGCTCGCATTCTATTGGCTGATCGGAACAGCCAATAGAATGCGAGCTCAATCTGATTGGCTGATTGGATCAGCCAATCGGATTGAACTATATTCTGATTGGCTGATTCCATCAGCCAATCAGAAAATTCCTACCTTAATTCCGATTGGCTGATAGAATCCTATCAGCCAATCGGAATTCGAGGGACGCCATCTTGGATGACGTCCCTTAAAGGAACCGTCATTCGTCGTCTAGTCGTCGGAAGAAGAGGATGGATCCGCGCTGGAGGTCTTCAAGATGGAGCCGGTCGTCATCGGATGGAAGAAGATAGAAGATGCCGCTTGGAGAAGATGTTTGCCGGTCCGGATGTCCTCTTCTTGCCGGATAGGAGGAAGACTTTGGACCCTCTTCTGGACTTCTTCAGTGGATGTCTAGCCCCCGCTTGGCTTGGATGAAGATCTTGGAGCCAGGACGGATCGGTGAACCTGGCATGGTGAAGACAAGGTAGGAAGATCATCAGGGGGGTAGTGTTAGGTTTATTTAAGGGGGGTTTGGGTTAGATTAGGGGTATGTGGGTGGTGGGTTGTAATGTTGGGGGGGGGGGTATAGTATGTTTTTTTTTACAGGCAAAAGAGCTGAAATTCTTGGGGCATGCCCCGCAAAGGGCCCTGTTCAGGGCTGGTAAGGTAAAAGAGCTTGTAATATTTGTATTTTAGAATAGGGTAGGGAATTTTTTATTTTGGGGGGCTTTGTTATTTTATTAGGGGGCTTAGAGTAGGTGTAATTAGTTTAAAATTGTTGTAATATTTTTCTTATGTTTGTAAATATTTTATTATTTTCTGTAACTTAGTTCTTTTTTATTTTTTGTACTTTAGATAGTTTATTTAATTTTATTTATTTGTAGCAATTGTGTTTAATTAATTTATTGATAGTGTATTGTTAGGTTAATTGTAGGTAATTGTAGGTAGTTTATTTAATTATTTTATTGATAGGGTAGTGTTAGGTTTAATTATATCTTAGGTTAGGATTTATTTTACAGGTAAATTTGTAATTATTTTAACTAGGTAACTATTAAATAGTTCTTAACTATTTAATAGCTATTGTACCTGGTTAAAATAATTACAAAGTTGCCTGTAAAATAAATATTAATCCTAAAATAGGTATAATATAATTATAATTTATATTGTAGCTATATTAGGATTTATTTTACAGGTAAGTATTTAGCTTTAAATAGGAATTATTTATTTAATAAGAGTTAATTTATTTCGTTAGATAAAAATTATATTTAACTTAGGGGGGTGTTAGTGTTAGGGTTAGACTTAGCTTTAGGGGTTAATACATTTATTAGAATAGCGGTGAGCTCCGGTCGGAAGATTAGGGGTTAATAATTGAAGGTAGGTGTCGGCGATGTTAGGGAGGGCAGATTAGGGGTTAATACTATTTATGATAGGGTTAGTGAGGCGGATTAGGGGTTAATAACTTTATTATAGTAGCGCTCAGGTCCGCTCGGCAGATTAGGGGTTAATAAGTGTAGGTAGGTGTCGGCGACGTTGTGGGGGGCAGATTAGGGGTTAATAAATATAACATAGGGGTCGGCGATGTTAGGGCAGCAGATTAGGGGTACATAGGGATAACGTAGGTGGCGGCGGTTTACGGAGCGGCAGATTAGGGGTTAAAAGTGTAATGCAGGGGTCAGCGATAGCGGGGGCGGCAGATTAGGGGTTAATAAGTGTAAGGTTAGGGGTGTTTAGACTCGGGGTACATGTTAGGGTGTTAGGTGCAGACTTAGGAGGTGTTTCCCCATAGGAAACAATGGGGCTGCGTTAGGAGCTGAACGCTGCTTTTTTGCAGGTGTTAGGTTTTTTTTCAGCTCAAACAGCCCCATTGTTTCCTATGGGAGAATCGTGCACGAGCACGTTTTTGATGCCGGCCGCGTCCGTAAGCAACTCTGGTATCGAGAGTTGCATTTGCGGTAAAAATGCTCTACGCTCCTTTTTTGGAGCCTAACGCAGCATTTGTTTGAACTCTCGATACCAGAGTTAAATTTATGGTGCGGCCAGAAAAAAACCCGCGGAGCGTTAACAGCCCTTTTACCGCCGAACTCTAAATCTAGCCGTCAGTCTCTTATTACTCCATTTCGTCACTGCAGATTATATATTCACAAGGCATATTAATTATTGTGGTACATTAAGTTATTTGTGCATAAAATGTGATAAAAGACAGCTGAACATAAGGCCTGTAAAGTCTTGATTACAGTTCTGTGCCTGGTTAAAGGGACACTAAACCAAAAAAAAATATTTCATGATTCAGATAGAGCAGCAATTTTATGCAACTTTCTAATTTACTCCTATTATCAATTTTTCTTCATTCTCTTGCTTTCTTTATTTAAAAAGCAGGAACTTAAAATGTAGGACCTGGCTCATTTTAGGTTCAGCACCCTGGATAGTGCTTGCTTATTGGTGGCTACATTTAGCCACCATTAAGCGAGCATAACCCAGGTTCTGAACCAAAAATGGGCCGGCTCCTATGAGAAAATTGTTAATAAGAGTAAATTAGAAAGTTGCTTAAAATTGCTGCTCTATCTGAATAATTAAAAAAAAAATGGGTTTAGTGTCCCTTTAATCATTGAGGGGAACATGTAGATTATGGGCTCTATATATAAAGTAGTAGAGGCTGCTCTGACTCTTTTGTGTTGCAAGGTCACTTATACGAATTTGCTTAACCGGGAGTTCATTTTTCTATTTTCTGAACTTGCATTAAAAATTCATTCATAATTTTGGTTGGTAGGTCCACACTATGGAATCCATGTACAATGCAGTGAATGCTACTACAGAACACTGCAGGCCTTGAAGCAGAAATTGACCCTGATTAAGTCAGCATTGCTAGTTGCACTGCAGGGGTTAAAGAGATAGCAAAGTCAAATAAAACTTGCATGATTCAGATAGAGCTTATCATTTTAAGACAGTTTTAAATTCAAATGTGCTTCATTCTCTTGGTAGCCCTTGTTGAAAATGAATGCGCATATATCCTACACTAGTGGATGCTAGCTGCTGATTGGTGCCTGCACACATTTGTCTCTTGTGATTGGCTAACTAGATATTTTCATCTAGCTGCCATGAGTGCAATGCTGTTCTTTCAGCAAAGAATAACAAGAGAATTAAGCAAATTTGATAATAGAAGTAAATTGAAAAGCTGTTTAAAATTGTATGTTCCATTATTTTAGGGTTTCCTGTCCCTTTTAAACACAAAGCTTTACAATGTCAATGGTGTTAACATTACATTATCTAACAGATTATAGCATATTATTTTAACACTATAATGACACTTTAACAACCGCCTTGTCAACTGTCTCAATTTCAGTGGAACAGGCTGTTTCTCCAACATAGGTGTGTCCGGTCCACGGCGTCATCCTTACTTGTGGGATATTCTCTTCCCCAACAGGAAATGGCAAAGAGCCCAGCAAAGCTGGTCACATGATCCCTCCTAGGCTCCGCCTACCCCAGTCATTCTCTTTGCCGTTGCACAGGCAACATCTCCACGGAGATGGTTAAGAGTTTTTTGGTGTTTAAATGTAGTTTTTATCCTTCAATCAAGTGTTTGTTATTTTAAAATAGTGCTGGTATGTACTATTTACTCTGAAACAGAAAAGAGATGAAGATTTCTGTTTGTAAGAGGAAGATGATTTTAGCAAACGTTACTAAAATCGATTGCTGTTTCCACACAGGACTGTTGAGATGAAGTAACTTCAGTTGGGGGAAACAGTTGGCAGACTTTTCTGCTTGAGGTATGACTGGCCACATTTCTAACAAGACTATGTAATGCTGGAAGGCTGTCATTTTCCCTATGGGGACCGGTAAGCCATTTTCTTAGATTAAGTAAAAGAATAAAGGGCTTCATAAGGGCTTAAAAAACTGGTAGACATTTTTCTGGGCTAAAACGATTACTTTGCTAAGCATATTTTGCAGATTATAACTCTTAATAGTTATTATAATCTTGGGGATTGTTTTAAAAAAACGGCAGGCACTGTATTGGACACCTTTTTCAGATGGGGGCCTTTTCTAGTCATAGGCAGAGCCTCATTTTCGCGCCACTAATGCGCAGTTGTTTTTGGAGAGCAAGGCATGCAGATGCATGTGTGAGGAGCTAAGAACCACTGAAAAAGCTTATAGAAGGCGTCATTTGGTATCGTATTCCCCTCTGGGCTTGGTTGGGTCTCAGCAAAGCAGATACCTGGGACTGTATAGGGGTTAAATGTAAAAACGGCTCCGGTTCCGTTATTTTAAAGGTTAAAGCTTTCAAATTTGGTGTGCAATACTTTTAAGGCTTTAAGACAATTCCTTCATACTTTTTCACATATTCAGTAATAAAGTGTGTTCAGTTTAAAATTTAAAGATGGACAAGTTCCTAGAGGTTCCGGTGCCCCCCCGATGCTTTTCCTATACCCAAGCGGGTGGCGGACATAGTAAATAAGGAGTGGGAAAGGCCCGGCATACCTTTTGTTCCTCCCCCTATATTTAAAAAATTATTTCCTATAGTCGACCCCAGAAAGGACTTATGGCAGACAGTCCCCAAGGTCGAGGGGGCGGTTTCTACTCTAAACAAACGCACTACTATCCCTATAGAAGATAGTTGTGCTTTCAAAGATCCTATGGATAAAAAATTAGAGGGTTTGCTTAAAAAGATGTTTGTTCAGCAAGGTTACCTTCTACAACCAATTTCATGCATTGTTCCTGTCACTACGGTAGCGTGTTTCTGGTTCGAAGAACTAGAAAAGTCGCTCAATAAAGAATCTTCGTATGAGGAGGTTATGGACAGAGTTCATGCACTTAAATTGGCTAACTCTTTTATTTTAGATGCCGCTTTGCAATTAGCTAGATTAGCGGCGAAAAATTCAGGGTTTACTATCGTGGTGCGCAGAGCGCTTTGGCTAAAGTCTTGGTCAGCGGATGTGTCTTCCAAGACAAAATTGCTTAACATCCCTTTCAAGGGTAAAACACTGTTTGGTCCTGATTTGAAAGAGATTATTTCAGACATCACCGGGGGAAAGGGCCACGCCCTCCCTCAGGATAGGTCTTTTAAGGCTAAAAATAAGCCTAATTTTCGTCCCTTTCGCAGAAACGGACCAGCCTCTAATTCTACATCCTCTAAGCAAGAGGGTAATACTTCACAACCCAAACCAGCCTGGAGACCGATGCAAGGCTGGAACAAGGGTAAGCAGGCCAAGAAGCCTGCCACTGCTACCAAAACAGCATGAAGGGATGGCCCCCGATCCGGGACCGGATCTGGTGGGGGGCAGACTTTCTCTCTTTGCTCAGGCTTGGGCAAGAGATGTTCAGGATCCTTGGGCACTAGAAATAGTTTCTCAAGGTTATCTCCTAGAATTCAAGGAACTACCCCCAAGGGGAAGGTTCCACAGGTCTCAATTATCTTCAAACCAAATAAAAAGACAGGCATTCTTACATTGTGTAGAAGACCTGTTAAAGATGGGAGTAATTCATCCAGTTCCAATAGGAGAACAAGGGATGGGGTTTTACTCCAACCTGTTCATAGTTCCCAAAAAAGAGGGAACATTCAGACCAATTTTAGATCTCAAGATCCTAAACAAATTTCTCAGGGTTCCATCGTTCAAAATGGAAACCATTCGAACGATCCTTCCCACCATCCAGGAAGGTCAATTTATGACCATGATGGATTTAAAGGATGCGTACCTACATATTCCTATCCACAAGGAACATCATCAGTTCCTAAGGTTCTCTTTTCTGGACAAGCATTACCAGTTTGTGGCACTTCCATTCGGATTAGCCACTGCTCCGAGAATTTTCACAAAGGTACTAGGGTCCCTTCTAGCGGTTCTAAGGCCAAGGGGCATTGCAGTAGTACCTTACTTGGACAACATCCTGATTCAAGCGTCGTCTCTGTCAAAAGCAAAGGCTCATACGGACATCGTCCTAGCCTTTCTCAGATCTCACGGATGGAAAGTGAACAAGGAAAAAAGTTCTCTGTCCCCGTCAACAAGAGTTCCCTTCTTGGGAACAATAATAGATGAGGATTTTTCTGACAGAGGTCAGAAAATCAAAGATTCTAAGCTCTTGTCAAGTACTTCATTCTGTTCTTCGTCCTTCCATAGCGCAGTGCATGGAAGTAATAGGATTGATGGTTGCAGCAATGGACATAGTTCCTTTTGCACGAATTCATCTAAGACCATTACAACTGTGCATGCTCAGACAGTGGAATGGGGATTATACAGACTTGTCTCCGACGATTCAAGTAGATCAAAAGACCAGAGATTCACTCCGTTGGTGGCTGATCCTGGACAACCTGTCACAGGGAATGAGCTTCCGCAGACCAGAGTGGGTCATTGTCACGACCGACGCCAGTCTGGTGGGCTGGGGCGCGGTCTGGGAACCCCTGAAAGCTCAGGGTCTATGGTCTCGGGAAGAATCTCTTCTCTCGATAAACATTCCGGAACTGAGAGCGATATTCAATGCTCTCAAAGCTTGGCCTCAACTAGCAAAGGCCAAATTCATAAGGTTTCAATCAGACAACATGACGACTGTTGCATATATCAACCATCAGGGGGGAACAAGAAGTTCCCTGGCGATGGAGGAAGTGACCAAGATAATTCAATGGGCGGAGGATCACTCCTGCCACTTGTCTGCAATCCACATCCCAGGAGTGGAAAATTGGGAAGCGGATTTTCTGAGTCGTCAGACATTCCATCCGGGGGAGTGGGAACTCCATCCAGAAATCTTTGCCCAAATAACTCAATTATGGGGCATTCCAGACATGGATCTGATGGCCTCTCGTCAGAACTTCAAGGTTCCTTGCTACGGGTCCAGATCCAGGGATCCCAAGGCGACTCTAGTAGATGCACTAGTAGCACCTTGGACCTTCAACCTAGCTTATGTATTCCCACCGTTTCCTCTCATTCCCAGGCTGGTAGCCAGGATCAATCAGGAGAGGGCTTCGGTGATCTTGATAGCTCCTGCGTGGCCACGCAGGACTTGGTATGCAGACCTGGTGAATATGTCATCGGCTCCACCATGGAAGCTACCTTTGAGACAGGACCTTCTTGTTCAAGGTCCATTCGAACATCCGAATCTGGTTTCCCTCCAACTGACGGCTTGGAGATTGAACGCTTGATTTTATCAAAGCGTGGGTTTTCAGATTCTGTTATAGATACTCTGATTCAGGCCAGAAAGCCTGTAACTAGAAAAATTTACCATAAAATATGGAAAAAATATATCTGTTGGTGTGAATCTAAAGGATTCCCATGGAACAAGATAAAAATTCCTAAGATTCTATCCTTTCTACAAGAAGGTTTGGAGAAAGGATTATCTGCAAGTTCTCTGAAGGGACAGATCTCTGCTTTATCTGTTTTACTTCACAAAAGGCTGGCAGCTGTGCCAGACGTTCAAGCGTTTGTTCAGGCTCTGGTTAGAATTAAGCCTGTTTACAGACCTTTGACTCCTCCCTGGAGTCTAAATCTAGTTCTTTCAGTTCTTCAAGGGGTTCCGTTTGAACCCTTACATTCCGTAGATATTAAGTTATTATCTTGGAAAGTTTTGTTTTTGGTTGCAATTTCTTCTGCTAGAAGAGTTTCAGAGTTATCTGCTCTGCAGTGTTCTCCGCCCTATCTGGTGTTCCATGCAGATAAGGTGGTTTTGCGTACTAAGCCTGGTTTTCTTCCGAAAGTTGTTTCCAACAAAAATATTAACCAGGAGATAGTTGTACCTTCTTTGTGTCCGAACCCAGTTTCAAAGAAGGAACGTTTGTTACACAATTTGGACGTAGTCCATGCTCTAAAATTCTATTTAGAGGCTACTAAAGATTTCAGACAAACATCTTCTTTGTTTGTTGTTTATTCTGGTAAAAGGAGAGGTCAAAAAGCAACTTCTACCTCTCTTTCTTTTTGGCTTAAAAGCATTATCCGATTGGCTTATGAGACTGCCGGACGGCAGCCTCCTGAAAGAATCACAGCTCACTCCACTAGGGCTGTGGCTTCCACATGGGCCTTCAAGAACGAGGCTTCTGTTGACCAGATATGTAAGGCAGCGACTTGGTCTTCACTGCACACTTTTGCCAAATTTTACAAATTTGATACTTTTGCTTCTTCGGAGGCTATTTTTGGGAGAAAGGTTTTGCAAGCCGTGGTGCCTTCCATTTAGGTGACCTGATTTGCTCCCTCCCTTCATCCGTGTCCTAAAGCTTTGGTATTGGTTCCCACAAGTAAGGATGACGCCGTGGACCGGACACACCTATGTTGGAGAAAACAGAATTTATGCTTACCTGATAAATTACTTTCTCCAACGGTGTGTCCGGTCCACGGCCCGCCCTGGTTTTTTTAATCAGGTCTGATGAATTATTTTCTCTAACTACAGTCACCACGGTATCATATGGTTTCTCCTATGCATATTTCCTCCTGTACGTCGGTCGAATGACTGGGGTAGGCGAAGCCTAGGAGGGATCATGTGACCAGCTTTGCTGGGCTCTTTGCCATTTCCTGTTGGGGAAGAGAATATCCCACAAGTAAGGATGACGCCGTGGACCGGACACACCGTTGAAGAAAGTAATTTATCAGGTAAGCATAAATTCTGTTTTTGTGGCCTCTTGTTCTATGGTTTAGTTGCACAGGGGCCAGTCCTGCATTTTAAAAAATTAACTTAAGATGTGGGCTTGTCATGGATCTCTTTAGCTCTGGGAATCAGATATGAAGGGGCATATTTATCAAGCTCCGTATGGAGTTTGATGCCCCGTGTTTCTGGCGAGACTTCAGACACACGCGGAAACAGATGTATCTGGCAACATTTGGGCCATGATAAATCGGCCCCTATGGGCTATATTTACTAAGCAGCGGATGCTGCTTATTCCGCGCAAGTCTTCTGGTTCGCCGGAAACAGGAGTTAAGAAGCAGCTGTCTTAAGACCGCTGCTCCTTAACTCGTCTGCCACCTTTGAGGTGGCGGACTGCAATCATCCCAATCAGATATGATAGGGATGATTGACACCTCCTGCTAGCGGCTGCGAATTTGCAGGGTGCGTATGCTGTTGGCATTTAGCGATGCTGGGCGGACATGATTCATGACCGCCCGGCATTTGATAAATGTACCCCTATATCTTAAATTGTATTATAGGTTGTAGAAGGGGATTATTTCCTGGCTTTTGATAACAAAAGGAAGTATACTCAGTTTCTGAAGTCTTTATAATTCAACACCCAGGTTACTAAACTCAATCTGTAAGGATCCGGATGAAGACAAGGACCCCCAATACTGGAATAATCTAAGGAGGTTTAAGAGCCATGACCCCAAAATGAATCCACTCACAAGACCATATCGCCAACAGAGGTATTGACAATAATCATGTTTAGAGTTTCTTCTGTAATAATATGGTGTATTCTATGTGGTGCACAATCTTCATTAATGATGTGTATGTCACTAAAACATACAAAATAGCACTCAAAAGTATAAAGTGCAAAAAAAGAACATTTTGATATCTGTCAGATGGGTACATTTAGCTGGATAAAAAACAGGATGTGATTTGCAGTCCATAAGCACTGAAGTCTATTAAAAGCTCCCTTAGTTCAGGGGTTTAGCAGACAATAAGAATATTTAGAAGTCAGTCATGCTTTTAAGAGCCAAAAAGTCATATTTGTATATACAGTCGTATGCAAATATTTAGGCACCACTGACAATTTCCATAATTTTCATTTACAAATAATTGGGTGTTTGGATCAGCAATTTCATTTTGATCTATCAAATAACTGAATGACACAGTAATGTTTCAGTAGTGAAATGAGGTTTATTGGATTAACAGAAATGTGCAATATGCATCAAAACTAAATTAGACAGGTGCCTAAATTTAGGCACCCTTGTCATTTTGTTGATTTGAATACCTGTAACTACCTAGCACTGATTAATTGGAATACACAATTAGTTTGGTGAGCCCATTAAGCTTTGAACTTCATAGACAGGTGCATCCAATCATGAGAAAAGGTATTTAAGGTAGCCAATTGGAAGTTGTTGTTCTCTTCGACTCTCCTCTGAAGAGTGGCAACATGGGGGCCTCAAAACAACTCTCAAATGACCTGAAAACAAAGATTGTTCAACATTATGGTTTAGGGGAAGGCTACAAAAAGCTATTGCAGGGATTTAAGCTATCAGTGTCCACTGTGAGGAACATAGTGAGGAAATGGAAGACCACATTCACAGTTCTTGTTTAGACCAGAAGTAAAATATCGGAGAGGCAAAGGATGGTGAGAACGGTCAAAAACAGCCCACAGAACACCTACAAAGACCTACAACATCATCTTGCTGCAGATGGTGTCACTGTGCATCGTTCAACAATTCAGCATATGGGAGAGTGATGCGGAAGAAGCCTTTTCTGCACACACGCCACAAACAGATTCGGTTGAGGTATGCATACGCACATTTGGACAAGCCAACTTGATTTTGGAAGAAGGTGCTGTGGACTGATGAAACAAAGATTGAGTTATTTGGTCATAACAAGAGGTGTTATGCATTGCGGCAAAAGAGCACAGCGTTTTAAGGCACAGTAAAATTTGGTGGATGTTCCATCATGCTGTGGGGCTGTGTGGCCAGTGCCGGTACTGGGAATCTTGTTAAAGTTGAGGGTCGCATGGATTCCACTCAATATCAGCAGATACTTGAGAATAATGTTGAGGAATCAGTCACAACGTTGAAGTTGCGCTGGAGCTGGATATTTCAACAAGACAACGACCCAAAACACTGCTCAAAATCTACTTTGGCATTTATGCAGAGGAACAAGTACAATGTTCTGGAATGGCCATCCCAGTCCCCAGACCTGAATATAATTGAAAATCTGTGGGGTGATTTGAAGCGGGCTGTCCATGCTCGGCAACCATCAAACCTAACCGAACTGGAGATGTTTTGCAAGGAGGAATGGTCCAAAAAAACTTCATCCAGAATCCAGACACTCATTACAGGCTATAGGAAGCGTCTAGATGCTGTTATTTCTGCTAAAGGATGCTCTACTAAATATTGATGCAATATTTCTGTTGGGGTGCCCAAATTTATGCACCTGTTTAATTTCTTTTTGATGCATATTGCACATTTTCTGTTAATCCAATAAACCTCATTTCACTACTGAAATATTACTGTGTCCTTCAGTTATTTGATAGATCAAAATGAAATTGCTGATCCAAACACCCAATTATTTATAAATGAAAATCATGGAAATTGCCAGGGGTGCCTAAACTTTTGCATACGACTGTAGATATATGGTGAATAACCAAAATAGTTTAAGAGCCAGTGTGTAAAATTCTAGGAGCCAGTGGCTCCCTGGCTCCTGGGTTTGTCGAGCCCTGCCTTAGTTGGTGACCATCTACTTTTATTAGAACTACAGTATATTGTTATAGTTTAGACAGGGCATGATTTTGTATAGATTATTGCTTAGATAACTATTTTTGATTAATCTAAATGCATCAATTGAAATGCAAAATATATATTGATTGACATAGTACATATTTACATATTCACCACCTATATGACATTAGGTGCGTGAGGACATACATTTTTGTGAGTTATAGGTGCTCAATAACATTTATTCTATTTACACTTTAAAACATCTGTAATTAAAAAGCTCCTCCATTTTTTGTAGGATGAAATTAAATGATTCATCTGGCAATGCCGTAGGCTTGCATTAGTTATGTGTAATGATGAAACAAAATATTTGAATAACACATACTGACATTTGTCCACTAGATGGCAACATGAACTTATAAACATATTTGTATTTTAAGGGTCTTCTACTTTTGGGAATTGAAACTAGTAAAAATCACACCTTAAATGGGCATGGACATGCTTATAACTATATGTCCAAAATTATAATTTAATACTTCCAGTAACGCCATACAAAATCAATATAAAATCACTGTGATATCATTTATTGAGTTGGAATTACCAACATTTAAGATCTATCCCATCCCAAGATTGAAAATGATTGTTTGTTCTAGATAGTTTAGGTGAATACTGACTGCCCTTACTTATACCACAGTCTATTGTGCATTAGTTGTCAAATAATTCATAACATCTTCATGACACACAGAAGTGCAGGACAACGATAATATCAATTGTAATGCTATTGACTGCATTTTAACATGTAAGAAGAACATTGTGAAACCCAAATGTTTTATTTCATAATCAAGATAATGCAATTTTAAACAACTTTCCAATTACCTTCAAATAAGAAATGTACTTCATTCTTTTGGTTTAATGTGTTGAATGAGCAGCAATGCACTACTGGGAGCTAGCTAAACACACTGGGTAAACCAATGACAATAGGTAAAAATGTGCAGCTGCCAATCAGCAGCTAGCTCTCAGTAGTGCACTGCTGCTTCTGATCCAACTTAGATGTTTTTCATCAAAGGATACTAAGAGAACAAAGCAAATTTGATAACTGAAATCAATGTGAAAGTTGTTGAAAACTACATGCTCTATCTGTATCATGAAAGTGTAATTTTGTTTTCTTCTATAAGATACGACGAGTCCACGGATTCATCCTTTACTTGTCGGATATTATCCTCCTGCTAACAGGAAGTGGCAAAGAGCACCACAGCAGAGCTGTCTATATAGCTCCTCCCTTGACTCCACCCCCCAGTCATTCTCTTTGCCTACTCTAAGTACTAGGAAGGGTAAAGTGAAAGAGCAGATAAAATGTTAGTTTTTATTTTCTTCAAGCAAGAGTTTTTTATTTTAAATGGTACCGGTGTGTACTATTTTCCCTCAGGCAGCAGATGGATGGAGACTTCTGCCTGGAGGCTGATGATCTTAGCATTTGTCACTAAGATCTAGAGCAGTTCCCACAGAATGGCTGAGGAGTACTTAAGAAACTTCAGTGTGAGGAACGTTTTTCATGCTATAAGCAGTGAGTTATGTTCAGTCATTTTTTTCTGGAGAGACTGTGGTATTTCAGAATTGGCTTTCAGTATCCCCATGAGGGAATGGGTAAGCAGTAATCCTAAAATATATAGAGGGGTATTACTGAGCTTGCATATATGAATGTTTTGAATGTTTGTGGGCAAACGTTTACATAACTGGGAGTGCTGATAACGTTTTTAGGTGAGACATTTTGCATGTTTATTGAGAGGGTACACATGGCTTTCTTTTTGGGCTTATGAACCCACATGGCTAGTTTTTAGACCGCTCTGGTGCGGCTCATTTGGGCTGAGAGACATTGAGTGTGATGGCCGGGGCCTATTTTCACGCCTCAGTTGCGCAGTTGTTTTTGTCAGGCAAGCAGCAAGCTCCAACTCCGGTGGGCCCTTGTGTATTGGGCCAAATCGAAGCTTTAACCCGGTTTTGCAGACCCCTGAGGGCAGGTAGGCACCACAGCAGGGCTGTGGCTAGGTGCAGGGGGTGTTTTTTATGCATATAAACGTTTTCTAAATATCCGTTTTTTCTAATAAGGGTTAAGTGTTCCTTTCCTTGTGGGGCAAACTTAGCTGCATAGTTAGGATGCTTCTATCATAAAATTGGAACAATTTGATGTTTTTAAA
This sequence comes from Bombina bombina, assembly GCF_027579735.1. Classification (NCBI taxonomy): domain Eukaryota; kingdom Metazoa; phylum Chordata; class Amphibia; order Anura; family Bombinatoridae; genus Bombina; species Bombina bombina. The sequence goes on along the minus strand of NC_069510.1, from coordinate 46,170,334 downwards.
GTAGTTTTGGAAAAATTGTATGCTTTTTTTTTCTCTTAAAGGCGCAGTACCGTTTTTTTCAGCTTGTTATTTTTTCACTAAATAAAGTGTTTTCAAGCCTGTTTGTGGTCATTACTAGCCTGTTTAACATGTCTGACATTGAGGAAAGCCAATGTTCAATGTGTTTAGAAGCCATTGTGGAACCCCCACTTAAAATGTGTCCCTCATGCACTGAAATGGCCTTAAATTATAAAGAACATATTTTAGCTGATAAAAGTATGTCGCAGGATGATTCTCAGTCAGAAGAGAATCAGGTTATGCCATCTAATTCTCCCCAAGTGTCACAACCGTTAACGCCCGCACAAGCGACGCCAAGTACTAGTGCGTCTAATTCTTTCACCCTGCAAGATATGGCCGCAGTTATGTCTACTACCCTCACTGAGGTTTTATCTAAACTGCCTGGGTTTCAGGGGAAGCGCAGTATGTCCGGTGTGAGAGTAAATGCTGAGCCCTCTGATGCTTTATTAGCCATCTCCGATGTACCCTCACAATGTTCTGAGTTGGGGGTGAGGGAATTGCTGTCTGAGGGAGAGCTTTCTGATTCAGGAAAGATGTTCCCTCAAACAGACTCAGATATGACGGCTTTTAAGTTTAAGCTAGAACACCTCCGCTTGTTGCTCAGGGAGGTTTTAGCGACTCTGGATGATTGTGACCCTATTGTAATTCCACCAGAGAAATTGTGTAAAATGGATAGATATCTAGAGGTTCCTGCTTACACTAATGTTTTTCCAGTCCCTAAGAGGATTTCGGACATTGTTACTAAGGAGTGGGATAGACCAGGTATTCCGTTCTCTCTCCCTCCTACTTTTAAGAAAATGTTTCCCATATCAGACACCATTCGGGATTCGTGGCAGACGGTCCCTAAGGTGGAGGGAGCTATTTCTACCTTGGCTAAGCGTACAACTATACCTATTGAGGACAGTTGTGCTTTCAAAGATCCTATGGATAAAAAATTAGAGGGTCTCTTGAAGAAAATTAAGTTGGCTAATTCTTTCATTGCAGATGCCGCTTTTCAGATGGCTAAATTAGCGGCAAATAATTCAGGTTTTGCCATTTTAGCATGTAGAGCGTTATGGCTTAAGTCCTGGTCTGCTGATGTGTCATCAAAATCTAAGCTTTTAGCTATTCCTTTCAAGGGCCTGAACTGAAAGAGATCATTTCCGACATCACTGGAGGAAAAGGCCATGTCCTTCCTCAGGATAAGACAAATAAGATGAGGACCAAACAAAATAATTTTCGTTCCTTTCGAAACTTCAAAGGTAGTCGCTCTACCTCCTCCCCTGCCGCAAAGCAGGAGGGGAATTTTGCTCAATCCAAGTCAGTCTGGAGACCTAACCAGACCTGGAATAAGGGTAAACAGGCCTAGAAGCCCGTTGCTGCCATCAAGACAGCATGAAGGGGCAGCCCCCGATCCGGGACCGGATCTAATAGAGGGCAGACTTTCTCTCTTTGCTCAGGCTTGGGCAAGAGACTTCAGGACTCCTGGGCTTTAGAAATCGTGACCCAGGGGTATCTTCTAGACTTCAAAGATTCTCCTCCAAGGGGGAGATTTCATCTTTCACGGTTGTCTGTAAACCAGACAAAAAGAGAGGCGTTCTTACGCTGTATAGAAGACCTATATACTATGGGGGTAATCTGCCCAGTTCCAAAAGCAGAACAGGGACAGGGGTTTTACTCCAATCTGTTCGTGGTTCCCAAAAAAGAGGGAACCTTCAGACCAATTTTAGATCTCAAGATCCTAAACAAATTTCTCAGAGTCCCATCCTTCAAGATGGAGACCATTCGGACTATTTTACCAATGATCCAGGAGGGTCAATATATCACCACTGTGGATTTGAAGGATGCGTATCTTCACATTCCTATCCACAAAGATCATCACCAGTTCCTCAGGTTCGCCTTCCTGGACAAGCTTTACCAGTTTGTGGCTCTTCCCTTCGGGTTGGCCACAGCTCCCAGAATTTTCACAAAAGTGCTAGGGTCCCTTCTGGCGGTTCTAAGGCCGCGGAGCATAGCAGTGGCACCTTATCTGGACGATATCTTAATTCAGGCGTCAACTTACCAACTAGCCAAATCTCACACGGATATCGTGTTGGCTTTTCTAAGATCTCACGGGTGAAAGGTGAACGTAAAAAAGAGTTCACTTATCCCTCTCACAAGAGTTCCGTTCCTGGGAACTCTGATAGATTCGGTAAACATGAAAATTTTTCTGACGGAGGTCAGAAAATCAAAGATTTTAACCACCTGCCGAGCACTTCATTCCATTCCTCGGCCGTCAGTGGCTCAGTGTATGGAGGTAATTGGATTAATGGTAGTGCTAATGGACATAGTTCCGTTTGCTCGCTTGCATCTCAGACCACTGCAACTATGCATGCTCAAACAGTGGAATGGGGATTATGCAAATTTATCTCCTCAGATAAATCTGGATCAAGAGACCAGAGACTCTCTTCTTTGGTGGTTGTCACAGGATCATCTGTCCCAGGGAATGTATTTCCGCAGGCCAGCATGGGTCATAGTGACGACGGACGCCAGCCTATTGGGCTGGGGTACAGTCTGGAATTCCCTGAAAGCACAGGGTGTGTGGACTCAGGAGGAGGCTCTCCTTCCAATAAATATTCTAGAACTGAGAGCGATATTCAACGCGCTTCAGGCGTGGCCTCAGCTGGCTTCAGCCAGATTCATAAGATTCCAATATCACGACTGTAGCATATATCATGGGTGGAAGGTGAACGAGAAAGAGAGTTCTCTATCCCCCCTCACAAGAGTTTCCTTCCTAGGGACTCTGATAGATTCTGTAGAAATGAAAATTTACCTGACGGAGTCCAGGTTATCAAAACTTCTAAATTCCTGCCGTGTTCTTTATTCCATTCCTCGCCCTTCGGTGGCTCAGTGCATGGAAGTAATCGGCTTAATGGTAGCGGCAATGGACATAGTGCCGTTTGCACGCCTACATCTCAGACCGCTGCAACTATGCATGCTCAGTCAGTGGAATGGGGATTACACAGATTTGTCCCCTTTACTGAATCTGGACCAAGAGACCAGGGATTCTCTTCTCTGGTGGCTATCTCGGGTCCATCTGTCCAAAGGTATGACCTTTCGCAGGCCCGATTGGACAATTGTAACGACAGATGCCAGCCTTCTAGGTTGGGGTGCAGTCTGGAACTTCCTGAAGGCTCAGGGATCGTGGACTCAGGAGGAGACACTCCTTCCAATAAACATTCTGGAACTAAGAGCGATATTCAATGCTCTTCAGGCTTGGCCTCAGCTAGCGACAATGAGGTTCATCAGATTTCAGTCGGACAACATCACGACTGTGGCTTACATCAACCATCAAGGGGGAACAAGGAGTTCCCTAGCGATGTTAGAAGTCTCAAAGATAATTCGCTGGGCAGAGATTCACTCTTGCCACCTATCAGCTATCCATATCCCAGGTGTAGAGAACTGGGAGGCGGATTTTCTAAGTCGACAGACTTTTCATCCGGGGGAGTTGGAACTCCATCCGGAGGTGTTTGCACAATTGATTCATCGTTGGGGCAAACCAGAACTGGATCTCATGGCGTCTCGCCAGAACGCCAAACTTCCTTGTTACGGATCCAGGTCCAGGGACCCCAAGGCAACGCTGATAGATGCTCTAGCAGCGCCTTGGTCCTTCAACCTGGCTTATGTGTTTCCACCGTTTCCTCTGCTCCCTCGTCTGATTGCCAAAATCAAGCAGGAGAGAGCATCGGTGATCTTGATAGCGCGTGCGTGGCCACGCAGGACTTGGTATGCAGATCTGGTGGACATGTCATCCTTTCCACCATGGACTCTGCCGCTGAGACAGGACCTTCTACTTCAAGGTCCTTTCAGCCATCCAAATCTAATTTCTCTGAGGCTGACTGCCTGGAGATTGAACGCTTGATTTTATCAAGGCGTGGTTTCTCCGAGTCAGTCATTGATACCTTAATTCAGGCACGAAAGTCTGTCACCAGGAAAATCTATCATAAGATATGGCGTAAATATCTTTATTGGTGTGAATCCAAGGGCTACTCATGGAGTAAGGTCAGGATTCCCAGGATATTATCTTTTCTCCAAGAAGGATTGGAGAAAGGATTGTCAGCTAGTTCCTTAAAGGGACAGATTTCTGCTCTGTCTATTCTTTTGCTCAAGCGTCTGGCGGATGTTCCAGACGTTCAGGCATTTTGTCAGGCTTTAGCTAGAATCAAGCCTGTGTTTAAACCTGTTGCTCCACCTTGGAGCTTAAATTTGGTTCTTAAAGTTCTTCAGAGGGTTCCGTTTGAACCTCTTCATTCCATAGATATCAAACTTTTATCTTGGAAAGTTCTTTTTTTGGTAGCTATTTCCTCGGCTCGTAGAGTTTCCGAGTTATCTGCCTTACAATGTCATTCTCCTTATCTGATCTTCCATGCAGATAAGGTAGCTCTGCGTACCAAACCTGGGTTTTTACCTAAGGTGGTATCTAATAAGAATATCAATCAGGAGATTGTTGTTCCATCATTGTGTCCTAATCCTTCTTCAAAGAAGGAACGTCTATTACACAATCTTGACGTGGTTCGTGCTTTAAAGTATTATTTACAAGCTACTAAAGATTTTCGTCAAACATCTGCTTTGTTTGTTGTCTACTCTGGACAGAGGAGAGGCCAAAAGGCTTCGGCAACTTCTCTTTCTTTTTGGCTAAGGAGTTTAATACGCTTAGCTTATGAGACTGCTGGCCAGCAGCCTCCTGAAAGGATTACAGCTCATTCTACTAGAGCTGTGGCTTCCACATGGGCCTTTAAAAATGAGGCTTCTGTTGAACAGATTTGCAAGGCGGCAACTTGGTCTTCGCTTCATACCTTTTCAAAATTCTATAAATTTGATACTTTTGCTTCTTTGGAGGCTATTTTTGGGAGAAAGGTTTTACAGGCAGTGGTACCTTCCGTTTAAGTACCTGCCTTGTCCCTCCCTTCATCCGTGTACTTTAGCTTTGATATTGGTATCCCACAAGTAATGGATGATCCGTGGACTGGATACACCTTACAAGAGAAAACATAATTTATGCTTACCTGATAAATTTATTTCTCTTGTGGTGTATCCAGTCCACGGCCCGCCCTGTCATTTTAAGGCAGGTATTTTTTTATTTTAAACTACAGTCACCACTGCACCCTTTGGTTTCTCCTTTCTCTGCTTGTCTTCGGTCGAATGACTGGATATGGCAGTTAGGGGAAGAGCTATATAGCAGCTCTGCTGTGGGTGATCCTCTTGCAACTTCCTGTTGGGAATGAGAATATCCCACAAGTAATGGATGATCCGTGGACTGGATACACCACAAGAGAAATATATTTATCAGGTAAGCATAAAATATGTTATTACCAATTCCCTAGTTTTGCACAACCAACACGGTTATATTAACCCCTTAGTGACCAGAGCACTTTTCCATTTTCTGTCCGTTTGGGACCAAGGCTATTTTTACATTTTTGCGGTGTTTGTGTTTAGCTGTAATTTTCCTCTTGCTCATTTACTGTACCCACACATATTATATACCGTTTTTCTCGCCATTAAATGGACTTTCTAAAGATACCATTATTTTCATCATATCTTATAATTTACTATAAAAAAAATTATAAAATATGAGGAAAAAATGGAAAAAAACACACTTTTTCTAACTTTGACCCCAAAAATCTGTTACACATCTACGACCACCAAAAAACACCCATGCTAAATAGTTTCTAAATTTTGTCCTGAGTTTAGAAATACCCAATGTTTACATGTTCTTTGCTTTTTTTGCAAGTTATAGGGCCATAAATACAAGTAGCACTTTGCTATTTCCAAACCACTTTTTTTCAAAATTAGCGCTAGTTACATTGGAACACTAATATCTTTCAGGAATCCCTGAATATCCCTTGACATGTATATATTTTTTTTTAGAAGACAACCCAAAGTATTGATTTAGGCCCATTTTGGTATATTTCATGCCACCATTTCACCGCCAAATGCGATCAAATAAAAAAAATCGTTCACTTTTTCACAAATTTTTTCACAAACTTTAGGTTTCTCACTGAAATTATTTACAAACAGCTTGTGCAAATATGGCACAAATGGTTGTAAATTCTTCTCTGGGATCCCCTTTGTTCATAAATAGCAGACTTATATGGCTTTGGTGTTGCTTTTTGGTAATTAGAATGCCACTAAATGCCACTGCGCACCACACGTGTATTATGCCCAGCAGTGTAGGGGTTAATTAGGGAGCATGTAGGGAGCTTTTTGGGGTAATTTTAGCTTTAGTGTAGTGTAGTAGACAACCCCAAGTATTGATCTAGGCCCATTTTGGTATATTTCATGCCACCATTTCACCGCCAAATGCGATCAAATAAAAAAAAAAAGTTACATTTTTCACAATTTTAGGTTTCTCACTGAAATAATTTACAAACAGCTTGTGCAGTTATGGCACAAATGGTTGTAAATGCTTCTCTGGGATCCCCTTTGTTCAGAAATAGCAGACATATATGGCTTTGGCATTGCTTTTTGGTATTTAGAAGGCCGCTAAATGCCGCTGCGCATCACACGTGTATTATGGCTAGCAGTGAAGGGGTTAATTAGGTAGCTTGTAGGGAGCTTGCAGGGTTAATATTAGATTTAGTGTAGAGCTCAGCCTCCCACCTGAAACATCAGACCCCCTGATCCCTCCCAAACAGCTCTCTTCCCTCCCCCACCCCACAATTGTCCCCGCCATCTTAAGTACTGGCAGAAACTCTGCCAGTACTAAAATAAAAGGTATTTGGCCCTTTTTTTTAAAAAAAAAAAGAAGCATATTTACATATGCTGATGTGTACGATCCCCCCTTAGACCCCAACCTCACTGATCCCCCCTAAAAAGCTCTATAACCCTCCCACTCTAACTTAATGGGCGCCATCTTGGGTACTGGCAGCTGTCTGCCAGTACCCAGTTTAGAAGAAAAAAATGGGTTTTTTTTACATTTATTAAAAGTTTCTGTAGTGTAGCTTCCCCCCACACAAAACCAACCCCCCACCCCTCCATGATCCCCTCCATGATCACTTTTTGTGCTTAGATTTGGGTCTTATTTATTAATACATTTTCCGTAGTGTAGCGGTTCCCACCCGCTCCCGCCCCGTGCACGCGCCCGCCCGCCACCCTCCGTGCACGCGCGCGCGCCCGTGCGCGCCCCCGACGATCGCGCCCCCGATCCCGCCCCCCTTGACGTCATGCGGCACACCGATGGCCGCCCACCCGCCTCCCAAGTCGGCTCCCACCCACCAACGAAACCGGCCATCGATGTCCGGTGCAGAGAGGGCCACAGAGTGGCTCTCTCTGCATCGGATGGCCGTAAAAGGTTATTGCAGGATGCCTCCATATCGAGGCATCACTGCAATAACCGGAAAGCAGCTGGAAGCGAGCAGGATCGCTTCCAGCTGCTTTCCACACCGAGGACGTGCAGGGTACGTCCTCAGGCGTTAACTGCCTTTTTTTTGAGGACGTACCCTGCACGTCCTCGGTCATTAAGGGGTTAATATACTTTTTACCTCTGTGATTACCTTGTATTTAAGCCTCGGCAGACTGCCCCCTTATTTCAGTGCTTTTAACAAACTTGACGTTTAGCCAATTAGTGCTGTTTCATGCATAAATCCAAGGGAGTGAGCACAACATTATCTATATGGCACAAATGAACTTGCATTGTCTGGCTGGGAAAAGCTAATAAAATGCACTGAGATAAGAGGTTGTCTGTAGTGGCTTAGAAACGGGTAGAGGTTTAGAAGTTTGGAGGCTATAAAGTATATTAACTTAAAGGGCCATGATACCCAAATTTTGAAACACTTGAAAGTGATGCAGCATATCTGTAAAAAGCTGACTAGAAAATATCACCTGAATATCTCTATGTTAAAAAAGAAAGATATTTTACCTAAAAAATTCCTCAGTAGCCACATCCCATTGTAAAGGACTTCTAAGCAGCAAATCAGTATGTCTGTCCCGGGACAGCTAAGGGAGTAAGCTTTGTGCACACTCATGTTATTTCCCTATTCAGTGTAAGGAAGTTTACTATGAAATCTCATGAGAGTTAAGTGAAATTTCATGCGATCACAGTAAAAGAGTTCATGACCTCAGCACTGCTGATGCTGATTGGCTGCTTTCATTTCTTCATTTTTTTTACCTGCAGCTGGGCAGTAGCCGAGTATAACTTTTTACACAGAACTTACTCTGCTGAGCTGAGGAAATTGTGAGGTAAAATATCTTCCTTTTTTACATAGAGATGCTCAGGTGATATTTTCCTGTCAGCTTTTTACAGTTATACTGCATCAGTTTCAAGTAATTTAGCAAATGAGTATTATGTCCCTTTAACAATGCTGCTTGTGCAAGTTGCGGAATGGGTAGTAAATGTGTTATCTATCTGTCTCTCTCTCTTTTTTTTTATTTAATATTTTATTTTAGATTACCTGTCAGATGTTACAAAAAGATCTACAAAAATTTTACACCTCTATTTTCACATTATTAGTATTCACTAAAGTTTTCTTATAGACAAACAGCCCAAAAAAGCCTAATTGAGCTCTAGAACTAGGAATAACTAAAAAACTAAATTCACACGGTTAAAGAACACAGAAAGAAAATTAAAATGTTTTGCAGTATAGAAATGTACTTATATCTTTCTGTTCTGCTCCATAGATACATATCAAGGTCACACTATACACCATGGGCGTACCAATTATGGTACGCCCATGGTGTACATAACGAGATTACGTTTTGAGAAACAGATTTTAATGATACAATGAGTGTTGCTGAGCTAGGGCAAAACAATGTTCTGGAGTTGGAATATATGGGAAGTTAGGGCTGTTAAATATTCTCTTAATGTGATAGGCTGCTGAGTGTCCTGGTATTAAGTACGATCTAGGAACTAATGATAGGCCATCATAGCAAGAGGGTACTAAACTCCAGATATAACACAGGATGGCTACCTTGTAACTGATGGACTTGGTTAAATATGACCGTTTAAACACTAATGGATAAAGGGTTTTGATCAGCCAGGTTCAGGTAATTTGTGGGATGGAGACTGCTTCTGAAATAATAGGGTGTATTGCGGCATAAAATGGTTCAGGGTGTGAATACAAATGTATATCCTGTCCCCTGGGCACGGGGCCCATACCCGGCAACAGGAAAATACTGAAAAAAATAATAATAATAATATGCATGATACCCACCTTATTAAAGGGCACAATTTAGTAACCTCCATCAAACATGGGAAGGACAGATATAATATTAAAGTATAAAATAATAGCAGATAATGGTTATCTAATAGTAGTTAGTCTGGATAGTGTTATCTATCTTTTTAAACAATACAAAAATCAAGTATATTGTCCTTTTAAAGGGACACTAAACACAAATTTAAACTATATGATTATAAACCTTTATATATAAGAATCATTTTGCAATGAAAAGTGCAGCTTTAGTTTTTCAAATGAGTATATTGTTTTATGTTTATTCTTTTCACTGATTTCCCTGTCCCCCAGAACATAAGAATCTCTGCCAACCAATCACAAACTAATATTCAGATATAGCACATACTCTGTTTGCTCATGCGCAGACTGGGGTACCTGCACCCTTGTATTCCTTTAAGGTGGTTTAGCATTGATTCTGAACTAAGGCCTCCCTGTTAGAAAATTAAACAAACTTTTTTTTAATGTATTTTATAACAAAAGGCTGCAAAATAAATAATGAATGTTTATTGCAATAATGTTTCGCTTGCAATAGTAAAACATTTTATGCATTGTTGAAATGTCAAGTTTATGGTCCTTTAAATGTCCAGTTTTTAAAGCTTCTTAATGTTAGCTAAATGTGAAAGGCCTCCTATGCCTGAACTCATTACATGTAGAGCAGAAACGGGGTCAAATCACTTCAAAGAGGTAGAATTATTGATTTGTATGTGACTGGCAGCCAATGGGTAAAATCACTACTTAGTTGTAAAAAATAAACAATGTGGGTTCAAGTCTTAGGGCTAAGGTAGAACTTTTTTGTGACCCCATCTACCAATGTGCTCAGTCACTGACTGATTCTCCAGAATTTGTTTGTAGGGCAGCTAGCATCCCTAACTTTTGCTGAGTCTAAAGTAGTGCCACCAGAACCAGGTGCCCAGTATTTGAATTAGTTGCCCAATAAAATGTGTAAAAAAAAACAGACAATTAAATATTGCTTTTTTTAACAGCTCTGTACTGCAGCTAAACGTATACAAGCAATTGATTGCTTCAGTCTTATTCAAATATGGTGGCACATGTACAGCATAACTGAGCATGTGTTCCTTTATTGTGCACAAGCAGTATGAGAGATTTCTGCATACTGGCAAAGGCAGCTGCCATGTTTATAAAGGTTTGAGTTGTTGGACCTTGGGGCATGTGTGAGAGGTATTAAGAAAGAAATGAAATGCATTAACTAAACAAATCTCTTATTTCTGTGTGATTTGTATCAAACAGATAAGAATGTTTCACTGGCACAAAAGAAGTTAAAGGAACTGTCTACTACAGAATCTTTATTGTTTAAGAAGATAAATAATCCCTTTATTACCCATTCCCCATTTTTGCATAACCAACACAGTTATATTAATATACTTTTTACCTCTGTGATTACCTTGTATCTAAGCCTCTGCATACTGCCCCCTTATCTCAGTTCTGTTGACAGACTTGCATTTTAGCCATTCAGTGACTTATAAGTAACTCCACCGGAGTGAGCACAATGTTATCTATATGGCACACACGAACTAGCGCTGTCTAGCTGTGAAAGACTGTCAAAATGCACTGAGATAAGAGGCGGCATTCAAGGGCTAAGAAATTAGCATATGAGCCTACCTAGGTTTAGCTTTTAACAAAGAATACCAAGAGAACAAAGCAAATTTTATGATAACAGTAAATTGAAAGCTAAAATAATTTATATCTGAATTACTAGCACCAGTAATGTATGCAAACAACAGCTCTTACACATTAGAGCATTTTATTTGTAAAAATTTACATCCTTCAAAGAAAAATTTTCTAGCAATAAGTATATTACAAAGTTCACAAGCAAATTATTGTTTAGATGTCCCTTTAATTGCCAGACTCGAAACTGAATGGTGACTGAGAAATGTAGTATACTTTACGGTCTGTAACAGTGCTTAGCTCTACTGGCAAAGAAAAAACATTTCTGGCATAAATCCAGCTATCAAAATCTTAAGGTCTTAGTTTGGCATAGATTCAAGCATTTTTACAAAACAGGTGTATTAGCAAACATGTTTCTAGGGAACATGGAACATATATAGGTGCAGTATTCGAATGCAGGTGCACGGTGCATACTTAGATATGTTTGCAGCACTATACAAATAAATAATAATAATGCTCTGCACATCACCTACATACACATACAGAGCAAAAACATATATATAAGATTCACATAAACAGAACAGAAACATTTTCTGTTGTAAAAGTAAAGATGCATTGTGCCCCTGGCCCTTGGGTTGGACAAGCATGTTCAGTCGTTCCTTTAATTGACAGCTGCACACCTACAGTCAAACACTAAACACTATGGGCTCCTGTTATGGATTACGAGGCCAGGACAGGTCACCTACAAAACCTATAGGAGCCTTTTATGTGACAGCTTCCCATCTTATACCCCAAATTTATCATCCCAGCAAGTCTGCAGAACAACAGATGGAAAATGCAGAAATTCTTTTTTCTCCCACCAATGTTTACACCCAAATGAAACCATCTGTGGCCAAAAAAATCCTCAGCATAAACTTCTATGCGATTTATGTCACGTTTATTATGATTCATTACAGCAAGTTTTTTTTATGTTTTTCAGTGAAAACTGTAAATGAAATGTTGGAAAACTGACATTACATGCTAAGGCAAATAGAACATAAATCAATAACTTACTGGTTTCTTATGAGCTGTGTGTACACTGTGTGTAAGCTGTGTGTAAGCTTGTTTGTAATATGATAAGCTGCGTGTAAGCTATGTGTGAGCTGTGTGTAAGCTGAGTGTCAGCTGTGTCTGAGCTGTTTGTAAACTGTGATAAACTGCGTGTAATCTGTGTGTGAGTTGCATGTGAGCTGTGTGTAAGCTGCGTGTAAGATGCATGTGAGCTGTGTGTAAGATGCGTGTGAGCTGTATGTAAGTTGCATGTGAGCTGCGTGTGAGCTGTGTGTAAGCTGTGTTTGAGCTGTGTGTAAGCTGCATGTGAGCTGTGTGTAAGCTGCGTGTGAGCTGTGTGTAAGCTGCGTGTGAGCTGCGTGTGAGCTCTGTGTAAGCTATGTGTAAGTTGCATGTGAGCTGTGTGTAAGCTGCGTATGAGCTATGTCTGAGCTGTTTTTAAGGTGTGATAAGCTGCGTGTAAGCTGTGTGTGAGTTGCATGTGAGCTGTGTGTAAGCTGAGTGTGAGCTGTGTCTGAGCTGTTTGTAAAATGTGATAAAATGCATTTAATCTGTGTGTGAGTTGCATGTGAGCTGTGTTTAAGCTTAGTGTGAGCGGTGTGTAAGCTGTGTGTAAGATGTGTGTGAGCTGTATGTAAGCTGAGTGTGAGCTGTTTATGAGCTGTGTCTGAGCTGTTTGTAAGATGTGATAAGCTGCATGTAAGCTGTGTGTGAGTTGCATGTGAGCTGTGTGTAAGCTGAGTGTGAGCTGGTTATGAACTGTGTCTGAGCTGTTTATAATCTGTGATAAGCTGCATGTAAGCAGTGTGAGTTGCATGTGAGCTGTGTGTAAGCTGCGTGTGAACTGTGTGTAAGCTGCATGTGAGCTGTGTGTAAGCTACGTGTAAGCTGCGTGTGAGCTGTGTGTAAGCTGTGTGTGAGCTGCGTATGAGCTGTGTGTAAGATTTGTGTGAGCTGTGTGTAAGATGTGTGTGAGCTGTGTGTAAGATGCGTGTGAGCTGTTTGTAAGTTGCATGTGAGCTGTGTGTAAGCTGCGTATGAGCAGTGTCTGAGCTATGTGTAAACTGTGATAAGCTGCATGTAAGCTGCTTCTTAACTTATGTCTTCAGTGATCAGGAGTCAGGACACTAGCCTATAATGTGCTTTTGTATTATTAAAGATTGTTATGTGGATACTACACTTCGATTCCTGTGCTGCACCTCTTGTTTTCTGTTTCTTCTTGTATTAGCACCATCCAGACCTGACTGGTGGTTTATTTGTGAAGCAACTGAACAGTATCTAACAGCCCAAAGGCCCCATGTATTAAAAGATGTGCAGACAGCGCCCCTTCACACGTATGACCAATTGCGCAAAAGAAGGGACTGCCAATCACCGAGAGCGAGCAAGCGCTTGGTGATTCATCTTCGCCACCTCAGAGGTGGTGAAGAGTGTAAGTAGCAGCACTCTATATATACAGGTGGCCCTCGTTTTACAACGGTTCAATTTACACCGTTTCAGAATAACAACCTTTTTTTCCAGTCATGTGACTGCTATTGAAAAGCATTGAGAAGCAGTGCATTTATTAAAATAGCCAGTAGATGGAGCTGTCTGCTTGTGTTGCAGCAAAGCCAAGCAAGCTGAAATTAATCAGTTTAACCAGACCTAAGCTATTGAGCATATTTCAAAGGAACAAGATCTTTTTGTCTATTAATCAGTCCAGATTGGAATGCATAGAAAGAACTGTTTGCAGAAAAATGCAAGTGAAGTCTGTGTTGTGTGATTATTTTATTAGGTTTATAATGCTGTTTAGCAAATGTTTTTGTTTATTTAACTTAGTTTAATTATATATTCTGTGTTGTGTGATTATTTTATTAGGTTTATAATGTTGTTTAGCCTTTAAAGTCTTCATTTCAAAGCTTTAAAAATAATGTATTAGGTGTTACTTATGACAATTTTGAGAGGGGCCTGGAACCTATCTCCCTCACTTCACATTGACTTACATTATAAACTGGGTTTCAATTTACAACGGTTTCGATTTACAACCATTGCTTCTGGAACCTAACCCCGGCGTAAACTGAGGGCTACCTGTATATATATATATATATATATATATATATGTAATATATACATTCAATATATTTTTGGGACATTAATTATTATTGAGCGCTCCCTAGTTTTAGGATTTCTGAATAGGTATCCTATCTTTTGTATTTCTTAGTGTGTCTGTCTGGTTGGTGTCTGTGTGTGTGTGTCATTGTTTGTGTGAGTGTTTCTGTGTGTATTTCTTTTACAAGATATGACGAGTCCACAGATTTCATCCTTATGGGATATCGCCTCCTGGTCAGCAGGAGGAGGCAAAGAGCTCCACAGCAGAGCTGCGTAAATAGCTCCTCCCCTCCCCTCCAACCCAGTCATTCTCTTTGCCTGCGTTAGTGATAGGAGAGAGGTAAAGGGAGGTGTTAGTTTAGATTCTTCAATCAAGAGTTTTTTATTTTGTTACACAGCTGCTTCTGGATAGTCGTTTTTTGAGCTATGGGAACTGGTGGATTTTTGTCTCCACTGCGCCTCCCATGACTGTGCTGTTTTCTCTGTTTATGGTCTTAGAGGTTGTAACCAAGACCCTTCCCCTTTCACAGGACCTCAGGAGGAAGAGTGGACCTCTTGATACTGTGAGATTGTCATGCTGTTCCTCAGGTGCAGTTTCTCCAACATTGGTGTGTCCGGTCCACGGCGTCATCCTTACTTGTGGGAATATCTCTTCCCCAACAGGAAATGGCAAAGAGTCCCAGCAAAGCTGGCCATATAGTCCCTCCTAGGCTCCGCCCACCCCAGTCATTCTCTTTGCCGTTGCACAGGCAACATCTCCACGGAGATGGTTAAGAGTATGTGGTGTTTAGTTGTAGTTTTTTTATTCTACTATCAAAAGTTTGTTATTTTAAAATAGTGCTGGTATGTACTATTTACTCTGAAACAGAAAAAGATGAAGATTTCTGTTTGTGAGAGGAAGATGATTTTAGCAGACAGTAACTAAAATCGATTGCTGTTTCCACATAGGACTGTTGAGATGAAGTAACTTCAGTTGGGGGAAACAGTTAGCAGACTTTTCTGCTTAAGGTATGACTAGCCATATTTCTATCAAGACTGTGTAATGCTGGAAGGCTGTCATTTCCCCTCATGGGGACCGGTAAGCCATTTTCTTAGTCTCAAACAGAATAAAGGGCTTAATATGGGCTATAAAACTAGTAGACACTTTTATGGGCTAAATCGATTGCTTTATTTGGACATTTTATACATGTTTATGCTGATAATTCACACTTTTAAACTTGGGGAACGTTTTTTAACGTCAGGCACTATGTTAGACACCTTTTCCAGTCAGGAAGGGCCTTCCCAGTTGTAGGCTGAGCCTCATTTTCACGCCATTACTGCGCAGTTGTTTTTGAGAGCAAGACATGCAGCTGCATGTGTGAGGACCTGAAAGTAGTTGGAAAAGTTCCTAGAAGGCGTCATTTGGTATCGTATTCCCCTCTGGGCTTGGTAAAGTCACAGCAAAGGCTGTAGCTGGGACTGTATAGGGGTTAAATCTGTAACCGGCTCCGATTTCGTTATTTTAAGGGTTAAAGCTCTGAAAGTTGGTGTGCAATACTTTTAATGCTTTAAGACACTGTGGTGACATTTTGGTAAATTTTGAACAATTCCTTCATATTTTTTCACATATTCAGTAATAAAGTGTGCTCTGTTTAAAATTTAAAGAGACAGTAACGGTTTTGTTTTAAAACGGTTTTTGTGCTTTATTGACAAGTTTAAGCCTGTTTAACATGTCTGTGCCTTCAGATAAGCTATGTTCTATATGTATGAAAGCCAATGTGTTCTCCCCCTTCAAAATTGTGTGATAATTGTGCCATAGCGTCCAAACAAAGTAAGGACAGTACTGCCACAGATAATGAAATTGCCCAAGATGATTCCTCAGATGAAGGGAGTAGACATGGTTCTACATCATCTCCTTCTGTGTCTACACCAGTTTTGCCCACGCAGGAGGCCCCTAGTACTTCTAGCGCGCCAATGCTTATTACCATGCAACAATTGACGGCTGTAATGGATAACTCCATAGCAAATATTTTATCCAAAATGCCTGCATATCAGAGAAAGCGCGATTGCTCTGTTTTAAACACTGAAGAGCAGAAGGGCGCTGATGATAATTGTTCTGTCATACCCTCACACCAATCTGAAGGGGCCATGAGGGAGGTTTTGTCAGATGGGGAAATTTCAGATTCAGGAAAAAATTCTCAACAGGCTGAACCTGATGTTGTGACATTTAAATTTAAATTAGAACATCTCCGCGCACTGCTTAAGGAGGTGTTATCTACTCTGGATGATTGTGACAACTTGGTCATTCCAGAAAAATTATGCAAGATGGACAAGTTCCTTGAGGTTCCGGTGCACCCCAACGCTTTTCCTATACCCAAGCGGGTGGCGGACATAGTGAATAAGGAGTGGGAGAAACCCGGCATACCTTTTGTTCCCCCTCCTATATTTAAGAAATTATTTCCTATGGTCGACCCCAGAAAGGACTTATGGCAGACAGTCCCTAAGGTTGAGGGGGCAGTTTCTACTCTAAACAAGCGCACTACTATTCCTATCGAGGATAGTTGTGCTTTCAAAGATCCTATGGATAAAAAATTGGAAGGTTTGCTTAAAAATATTTTTGTACAGCAAGGTTACCTTCTACAACCCATTTCGTGCATTGTTCCTGTCACTACAGCAGCGTGGTTCTGGTTCAAGGAACTAGAAAAGTCGCTCAGTAGAGAGACTCCATATGAGGAGGTTATGGACAGAGTTCACGCACTTAAGTTTGCTAACTCTTTTATTTTAGATGCCGCTTTGCAATTAGCTAGATTAGCGGCGAAAAATTCAGGGTTTGCAATTGTGGCGCGCAGAGCGCTTTGGCTAAAGTCTTGGTCAGCGGATGTATCATCCAAGACAAAATTGCTTAACATCCTCTTCAAGGGTAAAACTCTCTTTGGGCCAGAATTGAAAGAGATTATCTCAGACATCACTGGGGGAAAGGGCCACGCCCTCCCACAAGATAGGCCTTTCAAGGCCAAGAATAAGTCTAATTTTCGTTCCTTTCGTAATTTCATGAACGGACCGGCCTCTAATTCTGCATCCTCTAAGCAAGAGGGTAATGCCTCACAGTCCAAACCAGCCTGGAAACCGATGCAAGGCTGGAACAAGGGTAAGCAGGCCAAGAAGCCTGCTACCGCTAACAAAACAGCATGAAGGAGTAGCCCCCGATCCGGGACCGGATCTAGTGGGGGGCAGACTCTCTCCCTTTACTCAGGCTTGGGCAAGAGATGTTCAGGATCCCTGGACGCTAGAAATAGTTTCTCAGGGTTATCTTCTGGAATTCAAGGAACTACCCCCAAGGGGAAGGTTCCACATGTCTCACTTATCCTCAAACCAAATAAAGAGACAGGCGTTCTTACATTGTGTAGAAGACCTGTTAAAGATGGGAGTGATACACCCAGTTCCAATGACGGAACAAGGAATGGGATTTTATTCAAATCTGTTCGTAGTTCCCAAAAAAGAGGGAACTTTCAGACCAATTTTGGATTTAAAGATCCTAAACAAATTTCTCAGGGTACCATCGTTCAAGATGGAAACCATTCGAACGATTCTACCCACTATCCAGGAAGGTCAATTTATGACTACCGTGGATCTAAAGGATGCGTACCTACATATTCCTATCCACAAAGAACATCATCAGTTCCTAAGGTTCGCCTTTCTGGACAAACATTACCAGTTTGTGGCCCTCCCATTCGGGTTAGCCACTGCTCCAAGGATTTTCACAAAGGTACTAGGGTCCCTTCTAGCGGTTCTAAGACCGAGGGGCATTGCAGTAGTACCTTACTTGGACGACATTCTAATACAAGCGTCGTCCCTGTCAAAAGCAAAGGCTCATACAGACATCGTTCTGGCCTTTCTCAGATCACACGGATGGAAGGTGAACATAGAAAAAAGTTCTCTGTCTCCGTCAACAAGAGTTCCCTTCTTGGGAACAATAATAGATTCCTTAGAAATGAGGATTTTTCTGACAGAGGTCAGAAAGTCAAAACTTCTAAGCACTTGTCAAGTTCTTCATTCTGTTCCACGTCCTTCCATAGCGCAGTGCATGGAAGTAGTAGGGTTGATGGTTGCAGCAATGGACATAGTTCCTTTTGCACGAATTCATCTAAGACCATTACAACTGTGCATGCTCAAACAGTGGAATGGGGACTATACAGACTTGTCTCCAATGATTCAAGTAGATCAGAAGACCAGAGATTCACTCCGTTGGTGGCTGACCCTGGACCATCTATTCCGGGGAATGAGCTACCGCAGACCAGAGTGGGTCATTGTCACGACCGACGCCAGTCTAGTGGGCTGGGACGCGGTCTGGGAATCCCTGAAAGCTCAGGGACTATGGTCTCGGGAAGAGTCTCTTCTCCCGATAAACATTCTGGAACTAAGAGCGATCTTCAATGCTCTCAGGGCTTGGCCTCAGCTAGCAAAGGCCAGATTCATAAGATTCCAATCAGACAACATGACGACCGTTGCGTATATCAATCATCAGGGGGAACAAGGAGTTCCCTAGCAATGAAAGAAGTGACCAAAATAATAAAATGGGCGGAGGATCACTCCTGCCACCTATCTGCGATCCACATCCCAGGTGTGGAAAACTGGGAGGCGGATTATCTGAGTCGTCAGACTTTCCATCCGGGGGAGTGGGAACTCCACCCGGAGATCTTTGCACAATTGACTCAATTATGGGGCATTCCAGATATGGATCCTTGCTACGGGTCCAGATCCAGGGATCCCAAGGCGACTCTAGTAGATGCACTAGTAGCGCCTTGGACTTTCAACCTAGCTTATGTGTTTCCACCGTTTCCTCTCATTCCCAGGCTGGTAGCCAGGATCAAACAGGAGAGGACCTCGGTGATCTTGATAGCTCCTGCGTGGCCACGCAGGACTTGGTATGCAGATCTGGTGAATATGTCATCGGCTCCACCATGGAAGCTACCTTTGAGACAGGACCTTCTTGTTCAGGATCCATTCGAACATCCAAGTCTGGTCTCCCTCCAGCTGACGGCTTGGAGATTGAACGCTTGATTCTATCAAAGCGTGGGTTTTCAGATTCTGTAATAGATACTCTGGTTCAGGCCAGAAAACCGGTAACTAGAAAGATTTACCATAAAATATGGAAAAGATATATCTGCTGGTGTGAATCCAAGAGATTCCCATGGAATAAGATAAAAATTCCTAAGATTCTTTCCTTTCTGCAAGAAGGTTTGGATAAAGGATTATCTGCGAGTTCTCTAAAGGGACAGATTTCTGCTTTATCTGTCTTACTACACAAACGACTGGCAGCTATGCCAGATGTTCAAGCATTTGTTCAGGCTCTGGTTAGGATCAAGCCTGTTTACAGACCTTTGACTCCTCCCTGGAGTTTAAATCTAGTTCTTTCAGTTCTTCAAGGGGTTCCGTTTGAACCTCTACATTCCATAGATATTAAGTTGTTATCTTGGAAAGTTTTGTTTTTGGTTGCTATTTCTTCTGCTAGAAGAGTTTCAGAGTTATCTGCTCTGCAGTGTTCTCCGCCCTATCTGGTGTTCCATGCAGATAAGGTGGTTTTGCGTACTAAGCCTGGTTTTCTTCCAAAGGTTGTTTCTAACAAAAATATTAACCAGGAGATAGTTGTACCTTCTTTGTGTCCGAATCCAGTTTCAAAGAAGGAACGTTTGTTACACAATTTGGACGTAGTCCGTGCTCTAAAATTCTATTTAGAAGCTACAAAGGATTTCAGACAAACATCTTCTCTGTTTGTCGTCTATTCTGGTAAAAGGAGAGGTAAAAAAGCGACTTCTACCTCTCTTTCCTTTTGGATTAAAAGCATCATCAGATGGGCTTACGAGACTGCCGGACGGCAGCCTCCTGAAAGAATCACAGCTCACTCCACTAGGGCTGTGGCTTCCACATGGGCCTTCAAGAACAAGGCTTCTGTTGATCAGATATGTAAGGCAGCGACTTGGTCTTCACTGCACACTTTTGCCAAATTTTACAAATTTGATACTTTTGCTTCTTCTGAGGCTATTTTTGGGAGAAAGGTTTTGCAAGCCGTGGTGCCTTCCGTTAGGTAACCTGATTTGCTCCCTCCCTTCATCCGTGTCCTAAAGCTTTGGTATTGGTTCCCACAAGTAAGGATGACGCCGTGGACCGGACACACCAATGTTGGAGAAAACAGAATTTATGCTTACCTGATAAATTACTTTCTCCAACGGTGTGTCCGGTCCACGGCCTGCCCTGGTTTTTTAATCAGGTCTGATGAATTATTTTCTCTAACTACAGTCACCACGGTACCATATGGTTTCTCCTATATTTTTCCTCCAGTCCGTCGGTTGAATGACTGGGGTGGGCGGAGCCTAGGAGGGACTATATGGCCAGCTTTGCTGGGACTCTTTGCCATTTCCTGTTGGGGAAGAGATATTCCCACAAGTAAGGATGACGCCGTGGACCGGACACACCGTTGGAGAAAGTAATTTATCAGGTAAGCATAAATTCTGTTTTTTTTATTCTGGAGCGGCAGCATATTTCAGAAAAACTGTGCTTATATTGTTATACAGGGGCTAGCTGGAAAGGGCTCCTATGTAACATTCACTGTAATACCCAGACATTCTGGCATTATAATAGCCTAAAAGCACTGGGGAGGGTAAAGAACATTGACTTTAATTGTTTATCCAGACACT
This sequence comes from Bombina bombina, assembly GCF_027579735.1. Lineage (NCBI taxonomy): Eukaryota > Metazoa > Chordata > Amphibia > Anura > Bombinatoridae > Bombina > Bombina bombina. Next base: position 46,149,657 of record NC_069510.1, on the reverse strand, counting down.
CAGGCATGTTATTAGCCTAGAAGCGCTGGGAACTTTTCTATTGTATGGCTTTTCACTGTAACAGGCATGGAATAAAGGTTCCAGTTTGCTTTATTAGATGTGGCTGACGCTGGGGACAGTTCCGGAGGGGCTATGTTTTCACTATATAGCTCCGGTACATTGCGGTATCCTGATGTGAGGGACTGTTTGGTTTACGCCCACGAAGGGCGGGGCCTATGTTTTCGCTGGCTTAGTTACAGAGCAGTTCATACTTCAGTTATCCGGCGCAGCATCTCCTCACGGCCCCTAAGTCTGCTTGTAGTGATATTTTACAGGCGACTTTAGGCGCGCCGTGCTCAGGAAGTTCAGTGTGGTCACGTGGAGGAAGGTAGGAGCCGCAGCAGAGCTGCGGCGAGGTGACTGGGTTATATTTCAAAGTTTTCCAGTAGATTATGCTGAGGCCTTCGTGCAGGGTATGTGAAATTTGCGCTCTGCCTTAAGGACCATGTTTGATTTATTTTGCTTATTATTTAAAGATACAGTACTCCGCAGTGCTTTTTATTATTAGACTGATATTGCTAATAATAATTATCAGCATTTTTGACCAAGGTTGTGCTTTCTTCAGGTTATAAAAAAATGGATGACCTAGACCAAAGTTCATGCGCTATGTGTTTAGATGCCATTGTGGAACCCCCAGTTACACTTTGTCCCCCATGTATTGAGAGGGCTGTACAGTGTAGAGAGCACATTTTATTTAATAAAGATATGTCTAATGAATGCCCTCAGACTGATGAGATTCAGGGTATGCTGCATATTTCTCCCCAAGCGTCACAGCCTTTAACGCCCACGCAGGTAACGCCATGTTCTTCATCGGCGTCTCTGTCATTTACTCTGCAGGATATGGCTGCAGTTATGTCATCCACTCTTACAGAAGTGTTATCTAAGACACAGCAAACGTAGTAGAAAAGAGACCCAGGTGGTCCATGCGACTTCTGATTCTTTGATGGCAATCTCCGATGTGCCCTCCCAGGGCTCTGAGGGGGGGGGGGTAGGGAGGCTCTGTCTGAAGGGGAACTTTTTGACTCAGGTAGTGCATTAAACCCAGACAGATTCGGACGTGATGTCCTTCAGATTTAAGCTTGAACACCTTCGCTTGTTATTGCGGGAGGGTTTGATTACTCTGGACGACTGTGATTCTATTGTGGTCCCTCCAGAGAAATTGTGTAAGATGGACAAGTATTTGGAGGTTCCTTCTTATTCTGATGTTTTTCTGGTTCCTAAGAGAATTTTGGAAATTATTACTAGGGAATGGGAAAGACCGGGTATCCCGTTTTCACCTTCCCCTATTTTTACGAAAATGTACCCTATACCTGACACTGTTCGGGAATCTTGGCAAACGATCCCTAAGGTGGAGGGAGCTATTTCTACCCTGGCTAACTGTACGACTATCCCTATTGAGGACAGTTGTGCTTTCTAAGACCCTATGGATAAAAAGTTGGAGGGTCTTCTAAAAAAGCTATTTGTTTATCAAGGATTTCTGTTACAACAGACGGCCTGCATTGTACCAGTCACAACTGCGGCTGCCTTTTGGTTTGACGCCTTAGAAGAGTTTCTTAAGACTGAGACTTCTTTAGAGGAAATAATGGATAGAATTAAGGCCCTTAAGCTGGCTAATTCTTTTGTTACGGATGCCGCCTTTCACATCGCCACATTGGCGGCTAAGAATGCAGGATTTCCTATTCTAGCGCGCAGAGCCTTATGGTTAAAATCTTGGTCAGCGGATTTGTCCTCTAAATCCAAACTTTTGGCTATTCCTTTCAAGGGAAAGACCCTATTCGGGCCTGACTTGAAAGAGATAATTTCTGACATTACAGGAGGGAAGGGTCACCTCCTACCTCAGGATAAGACATAGGGCTAGACAGAGGAATTTTCGTTCCTTTTGAAATTTCAAGGGAGTCCCCTCTTCCAAGTTAAGTCCATCTGGAGACCCAACCAGGCTTGGAACAAGGGTAAGCAACCCAAGAAGCCCGCTGCTGCTCCCAAGACAGCATGAAGGGCTGCGCCCCGAACCGGGACCGGATCTAGTAGGGGGCAGACTTTCTGTCTTTGTCCAGGCTTGGATAAGAGACGTTCAGGATCCCTGGACACTAGAAATCGTGTCCCAAGGGTATCAACTGGAGTTCAAAAATTCCCTCCCGAGGGGAAGGTTTCTACTTTCACGATTGTCTGTAGACCAGATAAAAAGAGAGGCATTCTTACGTTGTGTAAAAGACCTCTCCGCTATGGGAGTAATTTGTCCCGTTCCAATACAGGAACGGGGAAGGGGTTTTACTCCAATCTTTTCGTGGTTCTAAACAAGTTCCTCAGAGTCCCATCCTTCAAGATGGAGACGATTTGGACAATTCTTCCATTGATCCAGGAGGGTCAATATATGACTACCGTGGACTTAAAGGATGCATATCTTCATATTCCTATCCACAAAGATCATCACCAGTTCCTACGGTTTGCCTTCATGGACAAACATTTTCAGTTCGTGGCTCTACCTTTCGGGCTGGCTACGGCACCCAGAATATTCACAAAGGTTCTAGGGTCTCTGCTGGCGGTACTCAGACTGCGGGGTATTGCAGTGGCGCCTTATCTGGACGATATTCTGATCCAGGCGTCGTCTTATCAACTGGCAAAGTCTCATACCGACATTGTTCTATCCTTTCTAAGGACTCACTGGTGGAAGGTGAATCTAGAAAAGAGTTCACTAATGCCACAGACAAGGGTTCCTTTCCTGGGAACTCTAATAGACTCTGTATCCATGAAAATCTTTTTGACAGAAGTCAGAAAGCTAAAGATTCTGAATACATGCCGATCCCTTCAGTCCAATCCTCAGCCATGAGTGGCACAGTGCATTGAGGTAATTGGATTGATGGTGGCAGCGATGGACATCATTCCGTTTGTTCGTTTTCATCTCAGACCTCTACAACTGAGCATACTCAGACAGTGGAATGGAGATTTTGCAGATTTGTCTCCTCAGATAGATCTGGATCAGGAGACAAGGGATTCTCTTCTTTGGTGGTTGTCGCCGGATCATCTGTCCCAAGGGACGTGCCTCCGCAGACCCACATGGGTGATAGTGACAACTGACGCCAGTGTACTAGGATGGGGAGCAGTCTGGAATTCCCTGAAGGCTCAGGGTGTGTGGACTCGATCGGAGTCTCTACTTCCAATCAATATTCTGGAATTGAGAGCAATATTCAATGCTCTTCAGGCTTTGTCTCAGTTGGCTTCAGCCAACTTCATCCGATTTCAGTCGGACAACATCACGACTGTGGCTTACATCAATCATCAGGGAGGAACAAGGAGTTCCTTAGCAATTACAGAAGTATCCAAGATAATCAGCAATCTACATCCCAGGAGTGGACAACTGGGAGGCGGATTTTTTGAGCAGACAGACGTACCATCCGGGGGAATGGGAACTCCATCCAGAGGTCTTTGCCACCCTGATTCTCAGGTGGGGCAGACCGGAATTGGATCTGATGGCGTCTCGTCAGAATGCCAAGCTCCCAAGATACGGATCCAGGTCCAGGGATCCTCAGGCCGAACTGATAGATGCCTTGGCAGTGCCTTGGTCGCTCAACCTAGCTTATGTGTTTCCACCGTTTCCTCTCCTTCCTCGGGTGATTGCACTGATCAAACAGGAGAGGGCTTCAGTGATTCTAATCGCTCCTGCGTGGCCTTGCAGGACTCCTCTCTGCCGCCGTTTGGGCTTCCATTGAGGCAGGACCTTCTCATTCAGTGAACCTTTCATCATGTGAATCTAATTTCTCTGCAGCTGACTGCTAGGAGATTGAACGCTTGATTTTATCTAAGCGGGGGTTCTCTGATGCGGTCATTGATACCTTGATTCAGGCACGCAAGCCTGTTACTAGAAAGATTTACTATAAGATATGGCGTAAATATCTTTATTGGTGCGAATCCAAGGGCTACTCATGGAGTAGGGTTAGGATTCCCAGGATTTTATCTTTTCTCCAAGAAGGATTGGAGAAAGGGTTGTCAGCAAGTTCCTTAAGGGGACAGATTTCTGCCTTGTCTATTTTACTACACAAGCGTCTGGCAGATGTTGCAGATGTTCAATCTTTTTGTCAGGCCCTGTCTAGAATCCAGCCTGTGTTTAGACCAATTGCTCCTCCCTGGAGTTTGAATTTAGTTCTTAATGTTCTTCAAGGGGTTCCGTTTGAACCTATGCATTCCATAGATATTAAGTTATTATCTCGGAAAGTTTTATTCTTGGTTGCTATTTCTTCTGCTTGCAGAGTTTCTGAGCTTTCAGCATTACAATGTGATTCTCCTTATCTTATTTTCCATTCTGATAAGGTGGTGTTACGTACCAAACTTGGTTTTCTTCCTAAGGTTGTTTCTAACAAGAATATTAATCAGGAAATTGTTGTTCCTTCATTATGTCCAAACCCTTCTTCTAAGAAGGAACGTCTGTTATATAATTTGGACGTAGTTCTTGCCTTAAAGTTTTACTTGCAGACAACTAAGGATTTTCGTCAAACATCTTCATTATTTGTTGTTTTTGCTGGGAAACGTAGGGGTCAGAAAGCTACGGCTACCTCTCTTTCTTTTTGGCTGAAGAGTATCATCCGTGTTGCATATGAGACTGCTGGACAGCAGCCTCCAGAACGAATTTCGGCTCATTCTACTAGGGCTGTGGCTTCTTCATGGGCATTTAAAAACGATGCTTCTGTCGTTTTAATTGCTCACATATGTTGAGGTGTGGTGGGGGATCAATGGTTTAGTAAGGGCCCCCAAAATTTCTTGTAGTGGTCCTGATGTAGAGCACAATTATGTAACATTAATTCCTACAGATTCTGTCGTTTTAATTGCTCACATATGTTGCAAAGAGATTTAAATTTTAAGGAAGACTGCTTTATGGATTGAAAAAAAACCATCTTTATTTAACCCAATAAGACGTATATATATATATGTCTTGCAGTACTTTACCAATAGTACTGCAAGACGTATAGATACAAAATACAAAGTCAATTGACTCAGCACACAACGGTCCTTGTGCCAGCTACCCAAGAGACCCACTCCAGTCTCTAAAGTAATATCCAAACACACTCCAAAAAGAGTAGCAGCAAACAATTGTGTTTATTGGGTACAACACAGCATTAACAGCAACGTTTCGGTATTACTACCTTATTCATGCTAAACATCATACTGAAATGATTCTATTTAAACCTAAACACCACTAGGTGGCGCTGCAAGTTCAACTTCCTATTAACTCTTTACATCAAACTTATTTTATACATCAAAAAACATTAAAAAAATTCTATAATCTATTAATTATAATTAAATTACAATCACAGATATTTATAGAATCATATTATTTTCTCAAATACAGATTAATTCATGAAAAAATAAAAAATTAATTCATAAAAAATTATTATAGAAAGACAGACATATCCAGATCTTTATTTAACCCATTCGGTTCCATAGTGCCTAATTTCCAAATCCAAAAGCTTTCTCTCTGTTTAAGGAGAAGTTCTCTATTCCCTAACCTTCTCGGTATTTCTATTTTCTCAATAATTTGAAAGCGCAATTGCCCAATTGAATGGCCCATTTCTACAAAGTGCTGTGCTACTGGCGCTTTAAAATTCTTAATTCGAATAGAGCTTTTATGTTCAATTATCCTATCTTTGATAGTTCTGGTCGTCTCTCCGACGTAGCCACGCCCACAGGGGCATTTAATTAAATAAACCACATAAGTGGTTAAGCAAGTATGAAAGCCATTAATTTTAAACTTTTTTCCAGTAATTGGATGCACAAATGTGGGCCCTTTAATCATGTTGTTACAACAAGAGCATCCCAGACAGGGATAGCACCCCTCATTCTTACTTTTAATGAATTTTTGTGTTGACCTAATATTTGTCCCTATATCTGCTCTAACTAATTGTTGTTTCAAATTAAAACTCTGTTTATACGCTGGCATGGGTAAGTTCTTAAATTCTTTAATTTGGGGGTTACATTCAGAGAGTATTGACCAATGTTTTCTCAGGATATATTGGATTTGGTTAGACTGGGAATTAAATTCAGATACAAATATGAGGCGATCCTCTTTATTATTTTCCTTCTGTTTTGTTTTTAGTAAACTTTCTCTAGAAACAGAAAGTGCATGATTAATTTCAGCTTCTAATATATCTGATGGGTATCCTCTTTTAGAAAATCTGTCTGCCATTTCTATCATTCTTTTTCTTAATAAATTTTCATCAGTAATAATTCTGCGGGCTCGTAAGAACTGACTACGGGGAAGTGCCTTCAGGAGGGATCCAGGATGGGCACTATCAAAGTGCAATAAGCTATTCCTGTCTGTTTCTTTTCTAAATAAGTCAACTTTCAGCTCTCTTCCTTCCTTAATAATCCTAGTGTCAAGAAAAGCAATGTTACTCTCACTCCAAGTTAGCTTAAATTTTATGTGGCCAGATGCTCCATTTATATCCTCCACAAATTTAAGTAGGGATCCAACGTCGCCCCACCATATCCCAAAGATATCATCGATATAGCGCCACCAACAGGCGCCATACCGATGAAATCCAGGATTGGAAAAAACAAACTTCTCTTCGAATACATTCATAAAAATGTTAGCGTAATTCGGGGCGACGTTGGACCCCATTGCAGTCCCCTGTATCTGAAGGAAAAATTCATCTCCAAATAAAAAGTAGTTACAATAAAGAATCAATTCTAATAGCTGAAGGAGAAAGTGAACCTGGGCTTTAGAATAGTTTTTATCCATGTCTAACACCATCTTAACAGCACCCATACCGCTCTCGTGAGTAATTGATGTATATAAACTTTCTACATCTAAACTATATAGAATAAACTTGTCAGATTCAAAAACCAAGGTGTCTATCTTTCTTAAAAAGTCACTTGTGTCTTTCAAAAAAGAATTAGATATTTCAACAAATGGTCTAAGAATACGATCTAGAAAGATAGACACATTGGTTAAGATAGACTGGTTACTAGCCACAATTGGGCGGCCTGGGGGTTTAAGTAAATTTTTATGCACTTTTGGAATTAATCTGTATTTGAGAAAATAATATGATTCTATAAATATCTGTGATTGTAATTTAATTATAATTAATAGATTATAGAATTTTTTTAATGTTTTTTGATGTATAAAATAAGTTTGATGTAAAGAGTTAATAGGAAGTTGAACTTGCAGCGCCACCTAGTGGTGTTTAGGTTTAAATAGAATCATTTCAGTATGATGTTTAGCATGAATAAGGTAGTAATACCGAAACGTTGCTGTTAATGCTGTGTTGTACCCAATAAACACAATTGTTTGCTGCTACTCTTTTTGGAGTGTGTTTAGACGTATAGATACGCCTGTGCTTCAGGAAACTCCAGCACTCTTGGCTGTTAAGTTACAGCCGAGAGCTGGAGTTCCTGAAGCTCGAGGCATCTGCCACATATGGAGCCGGAGCGGGATTGGTGCTCCGGATCCATATGAGGGCAGATGCCTCATCAATACAGACGGTGACTGACACTGTGTGTATCATCGTCTGTTACGATCTTCTGCTGGTGCCAGCGGGAGGTGTGCGTGGGTGTTGGGTGGGCAGCTGTAATAATTGACTAAGTTCTTTGCCTTATCCTTTGTATAGCTGTGTCTTTTCACACTTACATAACTCCTCCCCAACAAGCAGTTTAAATTTCCCTCCTACTCATACCAAATTGCTTGATTGTTGAATCCAGCTTCTCACCCTCTAACCTGCTTGCAACTTTAGAGACAGACGCGGCTCACCTCTCTTCCTAACACAGGACCGGAACCGGCAAGCTGTGACGTCACACGCCATCGCACACGCTGCAATTTCCCCAAACTCTGCAGGGGAACTTCGCTCTGTCCGGACAGACCTCACCCTTTACTTTTACTAGTAAGTCTCAAAAGCGCTTCCTTCAAACTCATACCGAAGTAACTTACGATCATTCAGCAATTACTCCTGACATGTCTCAGAATCTTAGTTAGGTTGCCTTCATATGTAAATGCTCTATTCAACCTATATTCTTAAGAGTTCAGATTCAACACCTAATTGCTGCATAAATCTCATTAACCCTATTTGTTGCCTTAAGTTGTACACTATGTCTGCTGCCACCTATGATTAGATATGGTATGTCTACAACTTTAACTTGCAATTGCTTGTTGTTTATATGTGGGAACCAGTTTGTCAATACTGAGTGGGGCTATATGCTCTGAGGTCTCAGCCATTGTCACTCCTATCCTTATATTAAAGTGAACTGTATCTAATGATTCTGATCCTTGCTGCCTTCCCTCACTTACACAGAATCACTGATACATTCACAACACTCCTAAACCTGCAGTTGTGGTCCTAAAAATTCCCTCTCTCCTTCACAGGGGTGAGATTACCTTCCACAGGCTGACAATAACAATCAAGCCTTACCATGGACCCAGCAGCCTTATTATCTCATGTAGAGAAATTAACTCAAACTGTAGATAACCTTACAACAGGGTTAAATACACTACAATTAGAAAACTCTGCCTTAAAGCAATACATCAATGAAAAAATTGATACCCTCACTACACATATTAGTTCTAGTGAACCTCAACCTAATCCTCCACAAACATTTAGTGGTATTCGTTCAGAATTTAGGGAATTCAAAAACTCATGTTCCTTATATTTCAAATTAAAACCCAAAACATACTTCAATGATCATTTGAAGGTTCTCACCACAATTTCCTATCTACGTGGTGAACCACGTATATGGGCAAATTTGTTTTTTGAAACCAATGACCCATTGCTGTACTCATTTGATCAGTTTTTTAAAGCAATGGGACAGCTATATGATGATCCCTACAAACAGCTGTCTGCTGAGACAGCAATGAGGTCTCTGAGACAACATAAAAGGCCTGTGGAGGACTACATCACAGAGTTTAAGAAATGGTCCCCTGATACACAGTGGAATGACCTTTCCTTGCGCAATCAATTCCGCCTAGGCCTCTCAGATACTCTCAAGGATGAGCTAGCTAGACAACCCCTCCCAGAGACTTTAGAACTCCTAATAGATGCTAGCATCACATTAGATAGACGCATCAGAGAGAGACGCTCAGAAAAGTCACACTTAGAAACATCCACCAAACAAACAGTTACTACTCTACATCCACCTAAGACAACTACAAAAGCCTCTGAAATCCCTATGGAACTCGGTTTCATCAGAGGTCCATTAACACTACAGGAAAAATTAAGAAGAAAAGCTTTAGATCTCTGTATGTACTGTGGAGGGATCGATCACTCTGTAAAGGACTGCTCTCAATTACAGCGTAGGAAGGGTAAGATGAACACCACAAGTATATGTTTATCTGCTAAACAACCACAATCTAATCATTGCTCCCTTCCTATCTTATTACAGTGGGATCAGCAAAGACTCAACTCACAAGCAATCCTTGACTCTGGTGCCAGCCACAATTATATAGATTACCAATTCACTATTGTAAATAAAATTCCACTAGTTAAGAAAATGGTGCCTAGTATACTTCGTTTTATTGATGGTAAGGAAATTACATCAGGACCCATCTTATACCACACCATACCTTTAAGGCTCACCACACATGACCAACACACAGAATTTCTTACTTTTGATGTTATACCCTCACCTCAATATCCCATTATACTTGGTATCAGTTGGTTTAAACAACACGATCCCACTATACAATGGTCAACTTCACATGTCATCTTTGATTCACCTTATTGTAAAAATTTGTGTCTCCATCATGAACAAATTTTACTTGATGTTCCTTTACAAATCCCCAAGGAATACATAACATTCGCTGATGTCTTTGACAAAAAAGAATCAGAGAATCTACCCCCTCATAGGGTTTATGACTGCCCTATAGATCTCCTACCAGGTGTTGATATACCTTACGGCCATATATTTCCCCTCTCTGATCCTGAGTTACAACATCTAAAAACTTATTTGGCAGATAATTTGAAGAAAGGCTTTATACGTCCTTCCACCTCCCCAGCTGGGGCTGGTATTTTTTTTGTTAAAAACAAAGATCAATCCCTAAGACCCATTATCGATTACAGAGAGTTAAACAAGCGTACGATAAAAAACCGCTATCCACTACCTTTAATTCCTCAACTCCTTGATAGATTACAAAATGCTACCATATACACTAAATTGGATCTTAGAGGGGCTTACAACTTGGTACGAATAAAGGAGGGTCATGAATGGCTTACAGCATTCCGTACACGTTATGGCCTTTTTGAATATACTGTGATGCCATTTGGCCTCTGTAATGCCCCGGCTACCTTTCAGTATTTCATAAATGATATCTTCAAGGATTTTTTGGATTTATTTATGGTAATATACCTGGATGACATACTCATATTCTCTACCTCACTTACTGAACACATCAAACATGTCACCCTAGTATTAACACGGTTACGAGAGAACTCTCTTTATGTTAAACTAGAAAAATGCTTATTTCACTCCAAAGAAATTAAATTTCTAGGTTATATTGTATCACCCCAAGGTATCCAGATGGATAATGATAAGATATCGGTAATTCAAAATTGGCCTTCCCCAAAGAGTAAAAAAGATATACAAAGGTTCATGGGTTTCGCCAATTTCTACAGAAAGTTTATTAAAAATTTTGCTGACTTGACTAGACCATTAACTAACTTGACCAAAACTGACACACACTTCAAATGGAACGATGATTTAGAAGGAATATTCAATTTTTTAAAAAAAGCTTTCACTACGGCCCCTATCCTCCAATTCCCTAATTCTGAGTTGCAGTACATCTTGGAAGTAGATGCATCTAATTATGCTTTGGGGGCAATTCTCTCACAGAGGCAGACTCCAAAAGATCCTCTGCATCCTGTTGCCTTCTATTCACGTATTCTTAATTCAGCTGAAATAAACTATCCAATAGGTGATAAAGAACTGTTAGCAATCAAAACATCATTGGAACAATGGAGACACCTTCTAGAAGGGACCCTTCTTCCAATCTTGATTTACACGGATCACAAAAATCTAGAATACCTACAATCTAATAGGACTCTTAGCGCACGACAGGTCCGATGGAACCTATTCTTGGCTAGATTTAATTATCTTATCACCTACCGTCCTGCAAACAAGAACAAGAAGGCTGATGCCCTTTCAAGACACTTGGTGGACCAAGTGTCACATCCAAACCTTTCACCTTTAATTCCTCTTGACAGATTCTTAGCTTTAACTACAGAACAAAACATTCAGTTCAAATCAGCACAACAGGCTGACTCCAATAAACCATTACAGGTCTTGGATTTACACTCGGATGGGTTGTATTATTATCAACAACAAATCTATGTACCCAACAGTCTCAGAACAACAGTCTTAAAAACTTTACATGATTCTCCATCTGCTGGACACATGGGCATAAAGAAAACTCAAGAATTAGTCTCCAGATTCTTTTGGTGGCCTACCTGCCTCTCTGATGTTGAGGACTACGTTAAAACCTGCTTAATCTGCGAAACTACAAAAAAAGGGAGGACTCCCCCTTACGGGAAATTGATCCCATTACCAACTCCTGACCGTCCTTGGAAGGACATAGCAATTGACTACATAGTCGACCTACCTATTTCTGAAGGGAATAACACCATATTAGTAGTCGTAGACCTATTTAGTAAAATGGCACATTTCGTGCCCTACCATAAGATGCCAACTTCTTCTGAAACCATTTCCTTAATGATACATCATATATTCAAGTATCACGGACTCCCTAATAGTATTACCTCAGATAGGGGAACTCAATTCACCAGCCAATTCTGGAAACAACTTTGTCACTCATTGGGTATTTCTAGACGTCTCAGTACCTCTTTCCATCCCCAAACTAATGGCCAGACTGAAAGGACAAACCAGTGCATAGAACAATATTTAAGATGTTTCATTTCAGCTAAACAAGATACCTGGACACAATTACTACCATACGCAGAATTCGCCTTCAACAATTCCATCCATTCCTCTACAAAGTTCACACCATTCTTCATTAATTATGGTTTCCATCCTTCTTTTGAATGGGATTCTATGGACAGCAACAGTTGTCCTGTTGTGAATGACCTCATCAACACTATTAGTGAATCTTTTTCACTAACTGCTGAAAATATTCGCATCGCCAAGGATCGCTATAAATTCCATTATGATAAAAAAAGGATTTCCTCGCCTAAATATAGTGTAGGTGACTACGTTTGGTTATCAACACGTAATCTACATTTACCCCTTCCTTCCAGGAAATTATCTTCAAACTTCATTGGACCATTTCCCATCATAAAAATTGTGAATATGAACGCTGTTACTCTCGCATTACCAGCAAATCTGAAATCCCATCCTACCTTTCATGTGTCTCTCCTCAAGCCTTATAGACAACTTCGTCACCATGATCCTTCTATTCCTTTACTTCCTCATCTACAGGATACCACCCTGGAGTATGAGGTACAAGATGTCTTGGACTCCCGACGTTTTCGTGGGCAGCTTCAGTATCTGGTCCATTGGAAGGGCTACCCTGATTCGGAGGACTCCTGGGAACCGGCTTCCAATCTCTCTGCCCCCCGGTTGGTGGCCAGGTTCCATGAACGTTATCCTGATCGTCCTGGACTCGATCCCCGGAGTTGATCTTTGGGGGGGGGGTCCTGTAATAATTGACTAAGTTCTTTGCCTTATCCTTTGTATAGCTGTGTCTTTTCACACTTACATAACTCCTCCCCAACAAGCAGTTTAAATTTCCCTCCTACTCATACCAAATTGCTTGATTGTTGAATCCAGCTTCTCACCCTCTAACCTGCTTGCAACTTTAGAGACAGACGCGGCTCACCTCTCTTCCTAACACAGGACCGGAACCGGCAAGCTGTGACGTCACACGCCATCGCACACGCTGCAATTTCCCCAAACTCTGCAGGGGAACTTCGCTCTGTCCGGACAGACCTCACCCTTTACTTTTACTAGTAAGTCTCAAAAGCGCTTCCTTCAAACTCATACCGAAGTAACTTACGATCATTCAGCAATTACTCCTGACATGTCTCAGAATCTTAGTTAGGTTGCCTTCATATGTAAATGCTCTATTCAACCTATATTCTTAAGAGTTCAGATTCAACACCTAATTGCTGCATAAATCTCATTAACCCTATTTGTTGCCTTAAGTTGTACACTATGTCTGCTGCCACCTATGATTAGATATGGTATGTCTACAACTTTAACTTGCAATTGCTTGTTGTTTATATGTGGGAACCAGTTTGTCAATACTGAGTGGGGCTATATGCTCTGAGGTCTCAGCCATTGTCACTCCTATCCTTATATTAAAGTGAACTGTATCTAATGATTCTGATCCTTGCTGCCTTCCCTCACTTACACAGAATCACTGATACATTCACAACACTCCTAAACCTGCAGTTGTGGTCCTAAAAATTCCCTCTCTCCTTCACAGGGGTGAGATTACCTTCCACAGGCTGACAGCAGCTCAGCAGTTGAGGGGGGAGGGAGTGGGAGGGCCCTACACTACAGATTTTTTTTTTAAAGGAACAGGGAGGGATAGGGCAGCTACATAACAGAAAATGCCTTTGGGGGTGCGGGGGGGTTAATAAGCAGCAATCACTGGAGGGGGTGAAGGTGGTGGGACCACTATACTACAGAAAATAATAAATAAAAAAGGGTTTTATAGGTACTGGGAGTTTTATTTCTTTTATTGGCAGATTGTGGGGGTGACCAATGAGGGGTGGGGAAGGGAAGAAAGCTGTTTGGGAGGGATCAAGGGGTGGGAGGGTAATTTCTACACTAAAGCTAAAATTAACCTTACAAGCTTCCTAATTAGCCCTTTACTGCAGGAAATAATAGGTGTGCTGGGCAGCTGCATTTAGCAGCCTTTTAATTACCAAGAAGCAATGGCAAAGCCATGTATGTCTGCTCTTTCTGAACAGAGGGGATCCCAGAGAAGCTTTTACAACCATTTGTGCCATGATTGCACAAGCAGTATGTAAATAATTTCTGTGAGAAACCAAAAGTTTGTGAAAAAAACATTTTTTTTTTATATGATTGCATGAAATGGTGGCATGAAATATACCAAAATGGGCCTAGATCAATACCTTTTGTTGTTTATTTAAAAAAATAATATATATATGAATGGTAAATAAAAAAAATCAAGGTTCTATTACTGTTTAAATGGAGTTATAGCAAAAATGCTGAAAATTCTCCGGTATTTTGGGCAAGATTTTTTCTGAAAGTTCTGGTAGTGAAAGGGTTAATGCTATACCAGATAATTTATTATTACTTTAATATCCGTTTGTTGCTATTGTGTATGGCCAGGGAATGAGGTACCTCTATGGCTGCAAAAGAGTTAACATGTTCTCCTCTTCGCCCCGTTCCGCAGACTTTCTCTATTTGGAGGTATTTTTGTAGAACTAAAGATTCCTGGAAAATTCATTATTCACACAGTATTTGTCAAATGTATAATTATCTCAAGGCTCAAGAGGGATGAAGGAGTGTTTATACCAGGATCCGTCTCCAGATGGCCACCGTGACAAAACAAACGCAGATCCTACTGTATACACTGGGTTATACATACCATGCTTTGTTCTCTGAAACCGCAGATCAAAAAATAGTTTTCGTAAAGAAATCACACTAACTTCTTTTTTTACTCTTCACCACATTCTTCAGTGTCAAAAACAGAGCAATTTTTAGCACAGATGTATTTAATAGGTGGTGGGTAAAAGGGGGAAAGTTTAAAGGGATATCTATCACATAAAATAAAAAATCTAACATGATTCAAACAGAGCATAGAATTTTAAACCATTTTCTTATTGACTTCTTTTTTTAAAATTTGCTTCATTCTTTTGGTATCCGTTGCTGGAGGAAACAGCAATGCACTACTGGGAGCTAGCTAAATACTTAATGTGAGCCAATGACAAGAGGCATATATGTGCAGCCACCAATCAGCAGCAAGCTCCCAGTAGGGCAGTACTGCTTCTGAGCATACCTATGTATGCTGTTAATAAAAGGATACTAAGAGAATGAAGCAAATTAGTTAAGAGAAGTAAATTTGAAAGTTGTTTAACATTGTATGCTCGATCTGAATCATAAAAAAGAAAAAAATGGGTTTCAGTCAACTTTAAGCTTTAAAAAAAAATTTATATATAAAAAGAGTATTTGGTATGTTTGTAAACTTTTCTACCAGTACCCAGATCTGCTTCCTTTAATTATCCCTAAGGTAGTGAGATGGCAGACGGGGATTGTGGGGGAAAAATGGGCTGATTTAATTGTTTGATAAATTAGTCAACTTCTTGGGAGAACCATCACAAGAGGTGCCCATCTTACTCGTCAAATGATGCAGCTTTTCAGAGCAAGGGTCATGCTAAGCTTGACCTATTTTATTGTGTTACATGTCATAATGTGTGTGAACTGAGCTTTTTCTTCTTAAATGGGAAGAGTCCACAGCTGCATTCATTACTTTTGGGAATTCAGAACCTGGCTACCAGAAGGAGGCAAAGACACTCCAGCCAAAGACTTAAATACCTCCCCCACTTCCCTCATCCCCCAGTCATTCTTTGCCTTTCGTCACAGGAAGTTGGCAGAGAAGTGTCAGAAGTTTGAAGATAGTCTCTTATGGAGGGTAGTACTCTTCGAAATGGGACTGGAGTTTTAAGTAATCCTGTCAGCCTCTCAGTGAGCGCATGGATGAAAGTTAGAGTCCGGAGATGCAGGGAGTGTCGTCTCTGCGAAACCATCCCGACTCATGTTAACAGCTCCTTGTCAATCAGTTTCGCTGCCTGTCTTTATTCACTCAAGTCCATATCAGAAGCGATGCTACTATTTCTTTCATGTAATTGGCAAGAGTCCATGAGCTAGTGACGTATGGGATATACATTCCTACCAGGAGGGGCAAAGTTTCCCAAACCTCAAAATGCCTATAAATACACCCCTCACCACACCCACAATTCAGTTTTACAAACTTTTCCTCCCATGGAGGTGGTGAAGTAAGTTTGTGCTAGATTTCTACGTTGATATGCGCTTCGCAGCAGGCTGAAGCCCGGTTTTCCTCTCAGAGTGCAGTGAATGTCAGAGGGATGTGAAGAGAGTATTGCCTATTTGAATACCATGGTCTTCCTCTAGGGGATCTATTTCATAGGTTCTCTGTTATCGGTCGTAGAGATTTCTTCTCCTACCTCCCTTTTCAGATCGACGATATACTCTTATATACCATTACCTCTACTGATTCTCGTTTCAGTACTGGTTTGGCTATCTACTATATGTAGATGAGTGTCTTAGGGTAAGTAAGTCTTATTTTATTCATGACACTCTAAGCTATGGTTGGGCACTTTATATGTAAAGTTCTAAATATATGTTTTAAACTTATATTTGCCATGATTCAGGATAAGCAGTATTCCTTCTTTCAGACTGTCAGTTTCATTTTTTTGGGAAAATGCATATGAATAAATATTTCTCTTGTAAGGTGTTTCCAGTCCACGGATCATCCATTACTTGTGGGATATTCTCATTACCAACAGGAAGTTGCAAGAGGACACCCACAGCAGAGCTGTAATATAGCTCCTCCCCTAACTGTCATACCCAGTCATTCTCTTGCAACTCTCAACAAGCAAGGAGGTCGTAAGAGAGAGTGGTTAAATATAGCTAGTTTATTTTCTTCAATCAAAAGTTTGTTATTTTTAAATAGTACCGGAGTTGTGCTATTTTATCTCAGGTAGTAAATAGAAGAAGAATCTGCCTGAGGTTTCTATGATCTTAGCAGGTTGTAACTAAGATCCATTGCTGTTCTCACATATGTCTGAGGAGTGAGGCAACTTCAGCGAGAGAATGGCGTGCAGTTTACTCTGCTATGAGGTATGTGCAGTTATAATTTTTTCTAGAGATAGAAAACACTAGAAAATGCTGCTGATACCGGATTAATGTAAGTTAAGCCTGAATACAGTGATTTAATAATGACTGGTATCATGCTTACTCCCAGGGGTAATACCCTTATGATATTGTAATATAAAACGTTTGCTGGCATGTTTAATCGTTTTTATATATGCTTTGGTGATAAAACTTTATTGGGGCCTAGTTTTTTCCACATGGTATTACAGGTTGTGCGGTGAGGCTAAAATCCTTGTGTTACAGTCTATACCGACATGATCCATTCCGCTATCTGAGAGCAGTAGTTATGGATTTTGTGTAACAAAAATGTTTCACAAAACTCATAACTAAAGTGTTACAAAGTACACTAACACCCCTAAACTACCTATTAACCTCTAAACCGAGGCCCTCCCGCTTTGCAAACACTATATTAAACGTATTAACCCCTAATCTGCCACCCGCCTACATCCCCGCCACTATAATAGTTATTAACCCCTATTCCATTGCTCCCCGACACCGCCACCACTAACTAAACCTATTAACCCCTAAACTGCCAGGCCCCCACATCGCCACTACTAAATAAACCTATTAACCCCTAAACCCCCCCCCCCCCCCCCCACATCGCCACTAATAAATTAAACTATTAACCCCTAAACCTATCACCCCCTAACTTTAAATTACAATATCCCTCTCTTAAAATAAATAAAAACATACCTGTGAAATGAAAAAAAAACTAAGTTTAAACTAACAATTAACCTAACATAATTATTATACTTAGCTATTATTGTTAGCATAATTACTGGCGATGTGGGGGGGGGGCGGCGGCGATTTAGGGGTTAATAGGTTTATTTAAACCTCTATGCACAGTGTGAGACAAACTTGGCACTTCAGTTTTGTACAGACAGCAGATCACTTTCATTTGCAGAGGAGGTAGGACTTACTTAGTAAATGTTTTTTATTTCTTTTAATTTTTTTAGCAATATGCAGCAGTGTATTTATGATTATTTGACAATGCTGTAAAAATTCTATATTTAAAACCAGGCAGAAATGTTTCTTCCTCAATACACAAATAGTAGGTGCCCTTTTGGCAGATATAATTTGTTTAATTTATATATATATATATATATATATATATATATATATTAATTAAATTAAAGTTTACTGTCCCTTTATGCAAGGACTTTCCAGATGCCAGGAAGCATTTTATCTAATATTTTTATATCTTCATAAAATGTTATACTCTCAGGCTAAGATTGCTAAGTGTTTGAAATGATAATAACATCATTTAACACTGTTCAGTTTACACTACAGCTGACTTAATTTTGAAATACTTACAAACATGCCTAAATCCTGAATTTAACCAGTTCTAATGGTATGAGACTGAGTACCACAGCTTATGGTTCCACCAAGACCATATAGAGTACAGTATTTTCAAAATATGTAAGTACAGCTTAGATGGGAACATTTGTACACCAGATTTGAAGTTCAAGTGTGTGTTTGTGTGTGTTCATTGTCTGTTCCTTTTCAGGACATTTTGACCTTACTACTGATTATTCACATCTTTCTACAGACTTTATTAGAGTGGTCCCTCTCAAATGCTAATACTTTACTTTTTGTAATGACATTTCCCACGCTCAATAGCACTCTGCTGTAGTGCCCTCTGGTGGCTCCCAAAATGTAAAAAAAAACAACTTTTACCCTCTAATGGCGGCCCTGGTCACAGCTTACATGATCTAGCAGCTATCCTACTTTTGTATGCTCCTCTCCCCTGACCATTCAGACTCAGGTGGTTAATGTCACTCAAGATCCCAGATCTGACAAGGTTGTACCAGTGTCACAAGACAAACTATCTTCTTTTCCCTTAGATTTTACATCTCAGTTGCAGTCTGCTGTATCAGCGGCTTTGGGGGCAATACCACCTACTGGAGAGCGCAAGAGAAAGATTAAACATTGCTTCTCTGATTCTAAGTCTGATGGGCATATTGTTTTTTCTGGGGGAAGAAATGGGCAGATCTCAGATGTCGAGGTTTCACTGTCTACTTTGGAAGCGGAAATATGTTTCTTTCATGTAATTAGCAAGAGTCCATGAGCTAGTGACGTATGGGATATACAGGGAGTGCAGAATTATTAGGCAAATGAGTATTTTGATCACATCATCCTCTTTATGCATGTTGTCTTACTCCAAGCTGTATAGGCTCGAAAGCCTACTACCAATTAAGCATATTAGGTGATGTGCATCTCTGTAATGAGAAGGGGTGTGGTCTAATGACATCAACACCCTATATCAGGTGTGCATAATTATTAGGCAACTTCCTTTCCTTTGGCAAAATGGGTCAAAAGAAGGAGTTGACAGGCTCAGAAAAGTAAAAAATAGTGAGATATCTTGCAGAGGGATGCAGCACTCTTAAAATTGCAAAGCTTCTGAAGCGTGATCATCGAACAATCAAGTGTTTCATTCAAAATAGACAACAGGGTCGCAAGAAGCGTGTGGAAAAACCAAGGCGCAAAATAACTGCCCATGAACTGAGAAAAGTCAAGCGTGCAGCTGCCAAGATGCCACTTGCCACCAGTTTGGCCATATTTCAGAGCTGCAACATCACTGGAGTGCCCAAAAGCACAAGGTGTGCAATACTCAGAGACATGGCCAAGGTAAGAAAGGCTGAAAGACGACCACCACTGAACAAGACACACAAGCTGAAACGTCAAGACTGGGCCAAGAAATATCTCAAGACTGATTTTTCTAAGGTTTTATGGACTGATGAAATGAGAGTGAGTCTTGATGGGCCAGATGGATGGGCCCGTGGCTGGATTGGTAAAGGGCAGAGAGCTCCAGTCCGACTCAGACGCCAGCAAGGTGGAGCTGGAGTACTGGTTTGGGCTGGTATCATCAAAGATGAGCTTGTGGGGCTGTTACAGAAGCATTAGTTATTTTGTTGTGAAGAGCTTATTTCCCAGCAGCGCTCTGTCCTGATGCCAGCTCTTCTGCTGGGGGAATTGGGGCATAGTCCTGCCCGGTGGCAAAGGGAACGTGGGGGTCAGTGGGGGTTAACATCTCCACTGTTAACCCTGGGCCCAAGTTAGGAGTTAGCTGGGGAGAGGGAGATTGGCTTACCTCCTCCTCCTGATACTCCGGCGGCCGTTGGGAAGGGAGGTCGATGCTCTCCTCTTCCTGTGGAACATGCTGCGGCTGGGGAGAGAGACCGGTTGTCTCCTCTCCCTGGAAGGCACACTCCTGCTGGGGAGGGAGGTCGATGCTCTCCCCTCCCTGTAGCTGGGTCTGTCGCTGGGGATCTGGGCCGCCTGCCCAGCATCCCTGTAGGGCCGGTAGAGAGACTGCGGTCCCATCTCCACCTGCCTGCTGGGGGTCCTCCCAGGACCAGTCTATGAGGCCTGCTGCCTCTGGTATCTCTGGTTGGGGTTGGGGAAGGAGACCGGTTGTCTCTTCCCTCTGCACAGTATACTGCCGCTGGGGAGGGAGGTCGCTGCTCTCCTCTCCCTGTGGAACATGCTGCGGCTGGGGAGAGAGACCAGGTGTCCATACCCTCAAACTCCACAGTTGGCACTCAAAGGCTCGTGCCGCTTTGTTCTCCGTATCCAATTCCCGGATGATGCGACTGACTACCTCCTGCGCAGGGTCTGGACCATATCGGACTAGCCGCCTCTTTACCTCTGGAACGAAATCCGCGCCCTCATAGCGACGGATCCGGTTGAGGTGCTCTTCACATGGTTCTGACCAGTATCTTGTCAGCTCCATGCTGCTGTAGGTAGGGACGCTGCGCAGTGGCTAGCGTTGCCCTCAATTACTCTCCTACGATACCAGTGCTGTTGTTGTGCTGCTCCTTGCGCTAGGACGCCAATCCCACCGCTGCCGCCAAAAATTGATAAGATGAACTTGTAAACTTGTTATCTTAAGTACTGTAATCCTATTGTGGCCTGTCAAAGGACAGTGCTCTCTATCTAAATGTGTGATGGGGGATTTTGTGCTTCCCCCCCTCTCCCCCTGGGAGTGCCCTGTGTGCATGTAACCTTAATAAAAAGCAGGCTGGGCATCCCAGTCCTGAGTTCTTGTTTGACCCTCAAAAAAAAAAAAAAAAAAAAAGGAGGCTGTGTGCTTCAGCACATCAGACCTATGTTGACCCTCTAACTTGCAGCTTTGACTCATGTTTGTAGGGGACAGCTTATAATCACTACAGGGATTGCTATGCTCTTCATACTCCCTTAGCTACAGGGATTGGTACAGAAGGAAGAGGTTCACCTACTGGAGCCTGGTCATAGGTCCAGGGCGCAGAGCAGACGGCGAGATACCAGCCCAGCAGCGGTGGTTCATAGAGTCTGCATTACTTATGGTGGCTACGCAGCAGTTGTAGAGTGTCCACGGTGCTGCTGCTCCTTTGGTGAGCGCTAGGAGCATCCTTTTCTACGGTCCAACTTCCAGCCAGCCTGGAGGCAACCGTAACAGGGGCCTTTTCGGGTTGAGGATGGAGTCAAGCTCAACTCCCAGTCCTACTGCCAGTTTCTGGAAGACACCTTCTTCAAGCAGTGGTACAGGAAGAAGTCTGCATCCTTCAAGAAAAACATGATTTTCATGCAGGCCAATGCTCCATCACACGCGTCCAAGTACTCCACAGCGTGGCTGGCAAGAAAGGGTATAAAAGAAGAAAATCTAATGACATGGCCTCCTTGTTCACCTGATCTGAACCAAATTGAGAACCTGTGGTACATCATCAAATGTGAGATTTACAAGGAGGGAAAACAGTACACCTCTCTGAACAGTGTCTGGGAGGCTGTGGTTGCTGCTGCACGCAATGTTGATGGTGAACAGATCAAAACACTGACAGAATCCATGGATGGCAGGCTTTTGAGTGTCCTTGCAAAGAAAGGTGGCTATATTGGTCACTGATTTGTTTTTGTTTTGTTTTTGAATGTCAGAAATGTATATTTGTGAATGTTGAGATGTTATATTGGTTTCACTGGTAAAAATAAATAATTGAAATGGGTATATATTTGTTTTTTTTTTAAGTTGCCTAATAATTATGCACAGTAATAGTCACCTGCACACACAGATATCCCCGTAAAATAGCTATAACTAAAAACAAACTCAAAACTACTTCCAAAACTATTCAGCTTTGATATTAATGAGTTTTTTGGGTTCATTGAGAATAATAAAATTAATCCTCAAAAATACAACTTGCCTAATAATTCTGCACTCCCTGTACATGCCTACCAGGAGTGGCAAAGTTTCCCAAACCTTAAAATGCCTATAAATACACCTCTCACCATACCCACAATTCAGTTTTACAAACTTTGCCTCCCATGGAGGTGGTGAAGTAAGTTTGTGCTAGATTCTACGTTGATATGCGCTTCGCAGCAGGCTGAAGCCCAGTTTTCCTCTCAGAGTGCAGTGAATGTCAGAGGGATGTGAGGAGAGTATTGCCTATTTGAATACAATGGTCTTCCTCTAGGGGATCTATGTCATAAGTTCTCTGTTATCGGTCGTAGAGATTTCTTCTCCTACCTCCCTTTTCAGATCGACGATATACTCTTATATACCATTACCTCTACTGATTCTCGTTTCAGTACTGGTTTGGCTATCTACTATATGTAGATGAGTGTCTTGGGGTAAGTAAATCTTATTTCTCTTGTAAGATGTATCGAGTCCACGGATTCATCCTTTACTTGTGGGATATTCTCCTTCCCAACAGGAAGTGGCAAAGAGAGCACACAGCAGATCTGTCCATATAGCTCCCCCTCTAGCTCCACCCCCCAGTCATTCTCTTTGCCGGCTCTAAGCATTCGGAAGGGTAAAGTGAATGTGGTGTTAGAAATGTAGTTTTTATTTTCTACAAGCAAAGGTTTGTTATTTTAAATGGTGCCGGTGTGTACTATTTACTCTCTAGCAGAAAGGAGATGAAGATTTCTGCAGGGAGGAAGATGATTTTAGCATGTTGTAACTAAAATCCACTGCTGTTCCCACAAAGGACTGAGGAGTACAAGAAAACTTCAGTTGGGGGGAATGGTTTGCAGGTTAGGCTGCAAAAAGGTATGTTCAGTCATTTATTTCTAGACAAGACTGTGATAATGCTAGAAAGGACTGATAATATCCCCATGAGGGAAGGGTAAGCTGCATTCAGAAACTATGTATGGAATTTTAAGCTTACATAACAGGGCTAGTTTATGCTGGTTGACACTTTTTTCATGGCAAACGGTTTTTATTGAAAATTTTGTTTGTTTGAGACACTTTGAGGGTTAATTTGGTTTTTTTCAGGGGTTGTTTCCCACATGGCTGTTATTCAAACACTTGGGAGTGTTTTCTTTAGGCCTCACAAGCACCGTAGTGAGTTGGGAGGGGCCTAATTTTGCGCCTCAGATGCGCAGTTAATTTTGACTAGAAGTTCAGGCTGCTTCACATGGAGGGTCCGGCTGCAGTTTGAGGGCCTATAAGAAGTTTTTTTCCCCACAAATCTGGTTCCTAAGGGCAGGTAGGGCCACAGCAGAGCTGTGGCAGGGTGCTGAACGTTTTTTAACCATTTTTTTGGCTTACTGTCGATCCGGTTTGGGCATTAAGGGGTTAATCGTTTTTATTGCTAGTGGTCCAATCTTACTAATGCTTTAGGTACATACTGTAAAAATTTCGAAAAGTTTGCTGCATTTTTTCACTGTTTTGCAAAATTGTGTGCCTTTAAAGGCACAGTAACATTTTTGTCAAAGTGTGTTTTTACTTGATTAAAGTGATTTCCAAGCCTGTTTGTTTTAATACTAGTCTGTTAAACATGTCTGACACCAAGGCAAATCCTTGTTCAATGTGTTTAGAAGCCATGGTGGAACCCCCCCTCAGAATGTGTCCCACTTGTACTGATATGTCTATACACTTTAAAGAACATATTGTTGCACTTAAAAATGTGGCCCAAGATGATTCTCAGACAGAAGAAAACGAGGTTAGCCCGTCAACCTCTCCCCAAGTGTCACAACCAGTTACGTCCTCTAGGGGATCTATGTCATAAGTTCTCTGTTATCGGTCGTAGAGATTTCTTCTCCTACCTCCCTTTTCAGATCGACGATATACTCTTATATACCATTACCTCTACTGATTCTCGTTTCAGTACTGGTTTGGCTATCTACTATATGTAGATGAGTGTCTTGGGGTAAGTAAGTCTTATTTTATTCATGACACTCTAAGCTTATTTCTCTTGTAAGATGTATCGAGTCCACGGATTCATCCTTTACTTGTGGGATATTCTCCTTCCCAACAGGAAGTGGCAAAGAGAGCACACAGCAGAGCTGTCCATATAGCTCCCCCTCTAGCTCCACCCCCCAGTCATTCTCTTTGCCGGCTCTAAGCATTCGGAAGGGTAAAGTGAATGTGGTGTTAGAAATGTAGTTTTTATTTTCTACAAGCAAAAGTTTGTTATTTTAAATGGTGCCGGTGTGTACTATTTACTCTCTAGCAGAAAGGAGATGAAGATTTCTGCAGGGAGGAAGATGATTTTAGCATGTTGTAACTAAAATCCACTGCTGTTCCCACAAAGGACTGAGGAGTACAAGAAAACTTCTGTTGGGGGGAATGGTTTGCAGGTTAGGCTGCAAAAAGGTATGTTCAGTCATTTATTTCTAGACAAGACTGTGATAATGCTAGAAAGGACTGATAATATCCCCATGATGGAAGGGTAAGCTGCATTCAGAAACTATGTATGGAATTTTAAGCTTACATAACAGGGCTAGTTTATGCTGGTTGACACTTTTTTCATGGCAAACGGTTTTTATTGAAAATTTTGTTTGAAAATCGTTTTTATTGCTAGTGGTCCAATCTTACTAATGCTTTAGGTACATACTGTAAAAATTTCGAAAAGTTTGCTGCATTTTTTCACTGTTTTGCAAAATTGTGTGCCTTTAAAGGCACAGTAACATTTTTGTCAAAGTGTGTTTTTACTTGATTAAAGTGATTTCCAAGCCTGTTTGTTTTAATACTAGTCTGTTAAACATGTCTGACACCAAGGCAAATCCTTGTTCAATGTGTTTAGAAGCCATGGTGGAACCCCCCCTCAGAATGTGTCCCACTTGTACTGATATGTCTATACACTTTAAAGAACATATTGTTGCACTTAAAAATGTGGCCCAAGATGATTCTCAGACAGAAGAAAACGAGGTTAGCCCGTCAACCTCTCCCCAAGTGTCACAACCAGTTACGTCCGCTCAAGCGACGCCTAGCACCTCTAGTGCGTCTAACTCTTTTACCTTGCAAGACTTGGCGGCAGTTATGAATAATACTCTCTCAGTGTTTTTATCTAAACTGCCCGTGATACCTGCAAAGCGTGATAGCTCTGTTTTAAGAACAGATTCTGAGCATTCTGATGCTTTAGTAGCCGTATCAGATATACCCTCACAATGCTCTGAACTGGGGGCGAGGGATGTGCTGTCTGAGGGAGAAATTTCCGATTCAGGAAAGGTTTCTCTTCAGACAGATTCAGATACGTTGGCTTTTAAATTTAAACTAGAACACCTCCGCTTATTGCTCAGGGAGGTAATAGTTACTCTGGATGACTGCGACCCTATGGTGGTTCCGGAGAAATTGTGTAAAATGGACAAGTATCTAGAAGTTCCTGTTTACACTGATGTGTTCCCGGTCCCTAAGAGGATTGCGGATATTGTTACTAGGGAGTGGGATAGACCAGGTATTCCCTTTGTTCCCCCTCCTGTTTTTAAGAAAATGTTCCCCATATCTGACCCCATGCGGGACTCGTGGCAGACGGTCCCTAAGGTGGAGGGGGCTATTTCTTCACTTGCTAAACGCACAACCATACCAATTGAAGACAGTTGTGCTTTTAAAGACCCTATGGATAAAAAGTTAGAGGGTTTACTTAAGTAAATTTTTGTTCAACAAGGTTTTCTTCTCCAACCTATTGCGTGCATTGTTCCTGTAACTACTGCAGCTGCTTTCTGGTTCGAGGCACTGGAAGATGCGCTCCAGACGGAGACCTCATATGAGGACATTATGGACAGAATTAAGGCTCTTAAGCTGGATAATTCTTTTATCACAGATGCCGCTTTCCAACTAGCTAAGTTAGCGGCAAAGAATTCAGGTTTCGCCATTTTAGCGCGCAGGGCGCTATGGCTAAAGTCCTGGTCGGCCGATGTGTCGTCAAAATCCAAACTCTTGAACATCCCTTTCAAAGGAAAGACCCTCTTCGGGCCTGAATTGAAAGAGATTATTTAATAAAATAACTGGGGGAAAAGGCCATGCTCTCTCTCAGGACAAGTCCTTTTAGATAAAGAACAAACAAAATCATTTTCGTTCCTTTCGGAATTTCAGGAGAGGTCTCGCTTCATCCTCCCCTGCTACTAAGCAAGAGGGTAACGCTTCGCAACCCAGGTCAGCCTGGAAACCTTACCAGGGCTGGAACAAGGGTAAACAGGCCAATAAGCCTGCAGCTACCTCCAAGACAGCATGATGGGGTAGCCCCAGATCCGGGACCGGATCTAGTAGGGGGCAGACTCTCTCTCTCTTTGCTCAGACCTGGGCAAGAGACGTACACGATCCCTGGGCCTTAGAGATTGTATCCCAGGGATATCTTCTAGACTTCCTTCCAAGGGGAAGGTTCCACATTTCTCGTCTGTCTACAGACCAGACAAAGAAAGAGGCGTTCTTACGCTGTGTAGAAGACCTACACACAATGGGTGTGATCCACCCAGTTCCAATTGCGGAACAAGGGCTGGGATTTTACTCAAACCTGTTTGTGGTTCCCAAGAAAGAAGGAACTTTCAGACCAATCCTGGATCTCAAAATTCTAAACAAATTCCTCAGAGTCCCATCATTCAAGATGGAGACCATTCGGACAATCTTGCCAATGATCCAGGAGGGTCAATATATGACTACAGTGGATCTAAAGGATGCGTATCTGCACATTCCTATCCACAAAGATCATCACCAGTTTCTCAGGTTCGCCTTTCTGGACAAGCATTACCAATTTGTGGCTCTTCCTTTCGGGTTGGCCACTGCTCCCAGAATTTTCACAAAGGTGCTAGGGTCCCTCCTGGCGGTTCTAAGACCGCGGGGCATAGCAGTGGTGCCTTATCTAGACGACATCTTAATTCAAGCGTCGACTTTACAAAGATCCAAGTCTCACACGGAAATTGTATTGGCCTTTCTGAGGTCTCACAGGTGGAAGGTGAACATCAAAAAGAGTTCTCTCTCCCCCCTCACAAGAGTTTCCTTCCTAGGAACTCTAATAGACTCGGTAGAAATGAAAATATTTCTGACGGAGGTCAGAAAGTTAAAACTTTTAACCACCTGCCGAGCCCTTCATTCCATTCCTCGGCCATCTGTAGCTCAGTGCATGGAGACAATCGGGCTAATGGTAGCGGCAATGGACATAGTCCCTTTCTCCAATATTGGTGTGTCCGGTCCACGGCGTCATCCTTAACTTGTGGGAATATCTCTTCCCCAACAGGAAATGGCAAAGAGTACAGCAAAAGCTGTCCATATAGTCCCTCCTAGGCTCCGCCCACCCCAGTCATTCTCTTTGCAGTTGCACAGGCAACATCTCCACGGAGATGGTGAAGAGTATGTGGTGTTTAGTTGTAGTTTTTTATTCTACTATCAAGAGTTTGTTATTTTAAAATAGTGCTGGTATGTACTATTTACTCTGAAACAGAAAAAGATGAAGAGTTCTGTTTGTGAGAGGAATATGATTTTAGCAGCAGTAACTAAAATCGTTTGCTGTTTCCACATAGGACTGTTGAGATGAAATAACTTCAGTTGGGGGAAACAGTTAGCAGACTTTTCTGCTTAAGGTATGACTAGCCATTTTTCTAACAAGACTGTGTAATGCTGGAAGGCTGTCATTTCCCCTCATGGGGACCGGTAAGCCATTTTCTTAGTCTAAAACAAACAGAATAAAGGGCTTAATGTGGGCTATAAAACTGGTAGACACTTTTATGGGCAAGATCGATTGCTTTATTTGGGCATTTTATAAAGCTTGATGTTGATATTCACACTTATAAATTTTGGGGAACGTTTTTTTTAACGTCAGGCACTGGTTTAGACACCTTTTCAGTCAGGAAGGGCCTGAGCCTCATTTTCGCACCATTACTGCGCAGTTACTTTTGAGAGCAGGACATGCAGCTGCATGTGTGTGGGTCTAAAAGTAGTTGAAAAGGTTCCTAGAAGGCTTCATTTGGTATCGTATACCCCCTGGGTTTGGTAAAGTCGCAGCAAAGGCTGTAGCTGGGACTGCAGAGGGGTTAAAACTGTAACCGGCTCCGGTTTCTTCATTTTAAGGGTTAAAGGTCTCAAATTTGGGGTGCAATGCTTTGAATGCTTTAAGACACTGTGGTGAAAATTTGGTTACATTTGAACAATTCCTTCATAGTTTTTCACATATTCAGTAATAAAGTGTGCACTGTTTAAAATTTAAAGAGACAGTAACGGTTTTGTTTAAAAACGTTTTTTGTACTTTATTGACAAGTTTAAGCCTGTTTAACATGTCTGTGCCTTCAGATAAACTATGTTCTGTATGTATGGAAGCCAATGTGTCTCCCCCTTCAAAATTGTGTGATAATTGTGCCATAGCGTCCAAACAAAGTAAGGACAGTACTGCCACAGATAGTAAAGTTGCCCAAGATGATTCGTCAGATGAAGGGAGTAGACATAGTTCTACATCATCTCCTTCTGTGTCTACACCAGTTTTGCCCACGCAGGAGGCCCCTAGTACTTCTAGCGCGCCAATGCTTATTACTATGCAACAATTGACGGCAGTAATGGATAACTCCATAGCAAATATTTTATCCAAAATGCCTGCATATCAGAGAAAGCGCGATTGCTCTGTTTTAAACACTGTAGAGCAGGAGGGCGCTGATGATAATTGCTCTGTCATACCCTCACACCAATCTGAAGGGGCCATGAGGGAGGTTTTGTCAGATGGGGAAATTTCAGATTCAGGTAGAATTTCTCAACAGGCAGAACCTGATGTTGTGACATTTACATTTAAATTAGAGCATCTCCGCGCACTGCTTAAGGAGGTGTTATCTACTCTGGATGATTGTGACAACCTGGTCATTCCAGAAAAATTGTGCAAGATGGACAAGTTCCTATAGGTTCCGGTGCACCCCGACGCTTTTCCTATACCCAAGCGGGTGGCGGACATAGTGAATAAGGAGTGGGAGAAGCCCAAAATGGGAGTGATACACCCAGTTCCAACCGTGGAACAAGGAATGGGGTTTTACTCAAATCTGTTTGTGGTTCCCAAAAAAGAGGGAACTTTCAGACCAATTTTGGATTTAAAGATCCTAAACAAATTTCTCAGAGTGCCATTGTTCAAAATGGAAACCATTCGAACGATTTTACCTACAATCCAGGAGGGTCAATTTATGACTACCGTGGATCTAAAGGATGCGTATCTACATATTCCTATCCACAAAGATCATCATCAGTTCCTAAGGTTCGCCTTTCTGGACAAACATTACCAGTTTGTGGCTCTCCCATTCGGGCTAGCCACTGCTCCAAGGATTTTCACAAAGGTACTCGGGTCCCTTCTAGCGGTTCTAAGACCAAGGGGCATTGCAGTGGCACCTTACTTGGACGACATTCTGATACAAGCGTCGTCTCTTTCAAAGGCAAAGGCTCACACAGACATCGTTCTGGCCTTTCTCAGATCTCACGGATGGAAAGTGAACGTAGAAAAAAGTTCCCTGTCTCCGTCGACAAGAGTTCCTTTCTTGGGGACAATAATAGATTCTTTAGAAATGAAAATTTTCCTGACAGATGTCAGAAAGTCAAAACTTCTAAGCGCTTGTCAAGTTCTTCATTCTGTTCCACGTCCTTCCATAGCTCAGTGCATGGAAGTAGTAGGGTTGATGGTTGCAGCAATGGACATAGTTCCTTTTGCGCGAATTCATCTAAGACCATTACAACTGTGCATGCTGAAACAGTGGAATGGGGACTATACAGACTTGTCTCCAGTGATTCAAGTAGATCAGAAGACCAGAGACTCACTCCGTTGGTGGCTAACCCAGGACCACCTGTCCCAGGGAATGAGCTTCCGCAGACCAGAGTGGGTCATCGTCACGACCGACGCCAGTCTAGTGGGCTGGGGTGCGGTCTGGAACTCCCTGAAAGCTCAAGGGCTATGGTCTCGGGAAGAGTCTCTTCTCCAGATAAACATTCTGGAACTGAGAGCGATATTCAATGCTCTCAGGACTTGGCCTCAACTAGCAAAGGACAGATTCATAAGATTCCAATCAGACAACATGACGACTGTTGCTTACATCAATCATCAGGGGGGAACAAGGAGTTCCCTGGCGATGAGAGAAGTGACCAAAATCATAAAATGGGCGGAGGATCACTCCTGCCACCTATCTGCGATCCACATCCCAGGAGTGGAAAACTGGGAGGCGGATTATCTGAGTCGTCAGACATTCCATCTGGGGGAGTGGGAACTCCACCCAGAGATCTTTGCCCAGTTGACTCAATTATGGGGCATTCCAGACATGGATCTAATGGCGTCTCGTCAGAACTTCAAGGTTCCTTGCTACGGGTCCAGATCTAGGGATCCCAAGGCGACTCTAGTGGATGCATTAGTAGCGCCTTGGACCTTCAACCTAGCTTATGTGTTTCCACAGTTTCCTCTCATTCCCAGGCTGGTAGCCAGGATCAAGCAGGAGAGGGCCTCGGTGATCTTGATAGCTCCTGCGTGGCCTCGCAGGACTTGGTATGCAGACCTGGTGAATATGTCATCGGCTCCACCATGGAAACTACCTTTGAGACAGGATCTTCTAGTACAAGGTCCATTCGAACATCATCCGATTGGCTTACGAGACTGCCAGACGGCAGCCTCCTGAACGCATCACAGCTCACTCTACTAGGGCTGTGGCTTCCACATGGGCCTTCAAGAACGAGGCTTCTGTTGATCAGATATGTAAGGCAGCGACTTGGTCTTCCCTGCACACTTTTGCCAAATTCTACAAATTTGATACTTTTGCTTCTTCGGAGGCTTTTTTTGGGAGAAAGGTTTTGCAAGCCGTGGTGCCTTCCGTTTAGGCAACCTGATTGGCTCCCTCCCTTCATCCGTGTCCTAAAGCTTTGGTATTGGTTCCCACAAGTTATGGATGACGCCGTGGACCGGACACACCAATGTTGGAGAAAACAGAATTTATGCTTACCTGATAAATTACTTTCTCCAACGGTGTGTCCGGTCCACGGCCCGCCCTGGTTTTTTAATCAGGTCTGATGAATTATTTTCTCTAACTACAGTCACCACGGTACCCTATAGTTTCTTCTGTTTTTCTCCTGTCCGTCGGTCGAATGACTGGGGTGGGCGGAGCCTAGGAGGGACTATATGGACAGCTTTTGCTGTACTCTTTGCCATTTCCTGTTGGGGAAGAGATATTCCCACAAGTTATGGTGACGCCGTGGACCGGACACACCGTTGGAGAAAGTAATTTATCAGGTAAGCATAAATTCTGTTTTTGCACGGATACACCTCAGACCACTGCAACTATGCATGCTCAAACAGTGGAATGGGGATTATGCAGATTTGTCTCCTCAAATTCAGCTGGACCAGGGGACCAGAGATTCTTTTCTCTGGTGGTGGTCTCAGGATCACCTGTCTCAGGGAATGTGTTTCCGCAAACCAGAGTGGGTCATCGTAACGACCGACGCCAGTCTGTTGGGCTGGGGTGCAGTCTGGGACTCCCTGAAAGCTCAGGGCTTATGGTCTCGGGAAGAAGCTCTTCTCCCAATAAACATTCTGGAACTGAGGGCGATATTCAACGCGCTCCAGGCATGGCCTCAGCTAGCTGCTGCCAAATTCATCAGATTTCAGTCGGACAACATCACGACTGTAGCTTACGTCAATCATCAAGGGGGAACAAGGAGTTCCCTAGCAATGATGGAAGTAACAAAAATAATCAGGTGGGCGGAGGATCACTCTTGCCATCTCTCAGCAGTTCACATCCCAGGAGTAGACAACTGGGAGGCGGATTTTCTAAGTCGTCAGACTTTTCACCCGGGGGAGTGGGAACTCCACCCGGAGGTATTTGCCCAGCTGACTCAGCTATGGGGCACTCCAGAATTGGATCTGATGGCGTCCCGTCAGAACACCAAACTTCCTCTTTATGGGTCCAGGTCCCGGGATCCCCAGGCGGTGCTGATAGATGCTCTAGCAGCGCCTTGGTCCTTCAATCTGGCCTATGTTTTTCCACCGTTTCCTCTTCTCCCTCGTCTGGTTGCCAGAATCAAGCAGGAGAGGGCTTCGGTGGTTCTGATAGCGCCTGCATGGCCACGCAGGACCTGGTATGCAGACCTAGTGGACATGTCATCTGTCCCACCATGGACGCTACCAGTGAGGCAGGACCTTCTAATACAAGGTCCTTTCAAACATCCAAATCTAATTTCTCTGCGTCTGACTGCTTGGAGATTGAACGCCTAATTCTATCAAAGCGTGGTTTCTCTGAGTCGGTTATTGATACCCTGATTCAGGCTAGAAAGCCTGTCACCAGGAAAATCTACCATAAGATTCGGCAAAAATATATTTTTTGGTGCGAATCCAAGGGTTACTCATGGAGTAAGATTAGGATTCCCAGGATATTGTCCTTTCTCCAAGAATGTTTGGAGAAAGGATTATCAGCTAGTTCCTTAAAAGGACAGATATCTGCTGTGTCTATTCTTTTACACAAACGTCTGGCAGAGGTACCAGACATTCAAGCGTTTAGTCAGGCTTTAGTCAGAATCAAGCCTGTTTATAGACCTGTGGCTCCGCCATGGAGTTTGAATTTAGTTCTTTCAGTTCTGCAAGGGGTTCCGTTTGAACCTTTACATTCCATAGATATTAAGCTTTTATCTTGGAAAGTTTTGTTTTTGGTAGCTATCTCTTCTGCTTGAAGAGTTTCAGAGTTATCTGCTTTACAGTGTGATTCATCTTACCTGGTTTTCCATGCAGATAAGGTAGTTTTGCGTACCAAACCTGGTTTTCTTCCTAAGGTTGTGTCTAATAAGAATATTAACCAGGAAATTGTTGTTCCTTCTCTGTGTCCTAATCCTTCTTCGAAGAAGGAACGTCTGTTACACAATCTTGATGTGGTTCATGCTTTAAAGTTCTATTTACAAGCAACTAAGGTTTTCAGACAAACAACTTCATTGTTTGTTATCTATTCTAGTAAAAGGAGAGGTCAGAAGGCGACTGCTACCTCTCTTTCCTTTTGGCTGAAAAGCATCATCCGTTTGGCCTATGAGACTGCTGGCCAGCAGCCTCCCGAAACAATTACTGCTCATTCTACCAGAGCAGTGGCTTCCACATGGGCTTTTAAAAATGAGGCTTCTGTTGAACAGATTTGTAAGGCAGCGACTTGGTCTTCGCTGCATACTTTTTCCAAATTTTACACATTCGATACTTTTGCTTCTTTGGAGGCTATTTTTGGGAGAAAGGTTTTACAAGCAGTGGTGCCTTCCGTTTAAGGTACCTGTCTTGTTCCCTCCCTTCATCCGTGTCCTAAAGCTTTGGTATTGGTATCCCACAAGTAAAGGATGAATCTGTTAACTCGATACATCTTACAAGAGAAAACAGAATTTATGCTTACCTGATAAATTACTTTCTCTTGTGATGTATCGAGTCCACGGCCCGACCTGGCTATTAAGTCAGGTCGTTTTTTTGTTTAAACTACAGTCACCACTGCACCCTATGGTTTCTCCTCTTTCTTCCTAACCTTCGGTCGAATGACTGGGGGGTGGAGCTAGAGGGGGAGCTATATGGACAGCTCTGCTGTGTGCTCTCTTTGCCACTTCCTGTTGGGAAGGAGAATATCCCACAAGTAAAGGATGAATCTGTGGACTCGATACATCACAAGAGAAAGTAATTTATCAGGTAAGCATAAATTCTGTTTTCTATTTATGACTCTCAAAGCTATGGTTGGGCACTTTATATGTAAAGTTCTAAATATATGTTTTAAACTTATGAAGCAAGAAAGGAAAAGAATACACTTGAAAGCACTCACAGGTCACTTATTGAGTGATATTAATATGAAGAAATCAAAGAATGAAATCCAAGATTAGAGGAGACACAAACTTAACTATAATTAAAATTTAACTTTTATTGGGGTTTAAAAATAAAATAGGAAAAACTTTAAAAACACACTTATGTACCGATTGTAGTCTGTTTGGCTTTTCGTGTCACTGTACAATATACTTAGAATTCTTCTGCAGACACTCCTATGTGTAATTTCGGTTGCCGTTAATTAACCTGCTTGTATTGAGTTGACTAAAAGTGTATGTTTACACTAATAATAAGTGTAAGTTCTATGCAGGTATAATTTATAGAGTATCTTTGATTGAAAATTTCTAGTGGTGAGAAGGTAGTTAGTATGTTCGTAAAAAACTGGAGTTCAAATAATATTGTAATAACATTTACATTTGTCTTCAACAATCTCTAAAGGTTATATTCAAGGAGTGATGGCTAGATTATCAACCTATCTCGCTTGAGCAATTTTGCTGCAAATACGTACAGACTAAATAAATTTAATAAAGAACTTTATCTTTCATATGTTCAAATAGCAGATTCTGAGTATGCTATTTATTGTTTGCTCAGTTGTATAAGAGGTTGGCTGTATCTCTAGACCCACACACATGCGTGTCACAGTCTAAGTTTTTCTCATATACTCTGTCAGTAATTCATCAAAGTATTTGTACCTTTAGAGTGTGCCGACTTTCGCTACTATCTGTGTATAATATACTCCTTAGATTAAGTATGACCGTTTTCAGTTAAGTTAGATATATTACCAGTTTTAACCATCTACAGAATATAAAAGAGCAGTTTTTAAGTATAATCTTTATTCGCTCGGTTGTCTGAGAGGTTGACTGTATCTCTATTCTCACATATATATGTGTGTTTCAGTCTGAGTATTTGGTAATGATACAGTGTCTCGAATACACTGTTATGTAATAGTAATTCACAAGACTGTTTGTGTATTAGCGTGTGCTGATGTCACACCCACAAGCATATCAGAGATTAACTATGTCTCTGTTCCCACACGTATACATATTTCAGTCAAATTATTAAGTAATAATACAGTGTCTCAAATACACTGTTAAATACTCGTAATTCACAAGATTGTTTGTGTATTAACGTGTGCTGATGTCACACCCATATGCATATCACAATCTAAATATTTTTCATCTGCTATGTTATGTATCAATAATTCAGCAGAGTGTTTGTGTATTAGAGTGTGCCGGTATTTGCTGCTTTCAATGTATAATATACTTATATGTATCTCAAATTAAGCAAAACCGTTTGTCGTTAAGTTAGGTATATTACCAGCTTTGACCATCTATAGATTATACAAGGGCAGTTTATAAGTATAGTATTATTTGCTCAGTTGTCTGAGAGGTTAACTATGTCTCAATTTCCACACACATATACATATTTCAGTTGGAATATTTAACCCCTTAGTGACCAGGCCACTTTTCAATTTGTTGACCATCTGGGACCAAGGCTATTTTTGCATTTCTGCGATGTTTGTGTTTAACTGTTATTTTCCTCTTACTCATTTACTGTACCCACACATATTATATACCGTTTTTCTCGCCATTAAATGGACTTTCTAAAGATACCATTATTTTCATCATATCTTATAATTTACTATAAAAAAAAATTATAAAATATTGGGAAAAAATGAAAAAAAACACACTTTTTCTAACTTTGAGCCCCAAAATCTCTAACACATCTACAACCACCATAAAATACCAATGCTAAACAGTTTCTAAATTTTGTCTTGAGTTTAGAAATACCCAATGTTTACATGTTCTTTGCTTTTTTTGCAAGTTATAGGGCAATAAGTACAAGTAGCACTTTGCTATTTCAAAACCATGTTTTTTCAAAATTGGCGATAGTTACATTGTAACACCAATATCTGTCAGGAATCCCTGAATAACTCTTCAAATGTATATATTTTTTAAAAGAAGACAACCTAAGGTATTAAACTTGGGGTATTTTGACTTTTTTCATGCAACCATTTTACCACCAATCTATGCCAAAGTTTGGGGGGGGGGGGAAATAATTAGATTTTTTGACAAATAGCAATTTAGGAATACATTTACTGATAAAATGGTAAGGGTTACTGCCGAATAACACCCTAATATGTCTTCAGTAGCATCTCCTGGGTACAGTGATACCACCCATGTATAGGTGTGTCGGGTTCTCTGTGGGCTAAAAGCCCTTATTTTTAGAGAGCGCATTCCAGTTTTTCAACTTGGAATTTTCACATCGGTCATCATGCACCCATGTCCTATTTGGGACATTTCTGAAGCTGGCCATTGGAATTTACCCCCATCAAACCATATATTTATGAAAAGTAGACACCCTAGGGTATTTCAAATGCTGGTATTTTAACACTTTCCATGCACTAATTCAACCACTAGTCTTTGTCAAACTTTTGGGTAGTCATTTTTTTGTGTTATTTTTCACACACATTGTACTTTAGGCATGGATTTTCAGTTCCTGTTATGTGTTACTGCCAAAACCACCTCAATATGTGTTCAACAATATCTCCTGAGTACAGTGATACCACCTATGTATAGGTGTGTCGGGTTCTCTGGGGGCTAAATGGCCTTATTTTTAGGTAGCGCATTCCAGTTTTTCAACTTGGAATTTTCACATTGGTCATCATGCACCCATGTCCTATTTGGGACATTTCTGAAGCTGGCCAATGGAATTTACCCCCATCAAACCATATATTTTTGAAAAGTAGACACCCTAGGGTATTTCAAATGCTGGTATTTTAACACTTTCCATGCACTAATTCAACCACTAGTCTTTGTCAAACTTTTGTGTAGTCATTTTTTTGTGTTATTTTTCACACACATTGTACTTTAGGCATGGATTTTCAGTTCCTGTTATGTGTTACTGCCAAAAACCACCTCAATATGTGTTCAACAACATCTCCTGAGTACAGTGATACCATCTATGTATAGGTGTGTCGGGTTCTCTGGGGGCTAAATGGCCTTATTTTTAGGTAGCGCATTCCAGTTTTTCAACTTGGAATTTTCACATCGGTCATCATGCACCCATGTCCTATTTGGGACATTTCTGAAGCTGGCCAATGGAATTTACCCCCATCAAACCATATATTTTTGAAAAGTAGACACCCTAGGGTTTTTCAAATGCTGATATTTTAACACTTTCCATGCACTAATTCAACCACCAGTCTTTGTCAAACTTTTGGGTAGTCATTTTTTTGTGTTATTTTTCACACACATTGTACTTTAGGCATGGATTTTCAGTTCCTGTTATGTGTTACTGCCAAAAACCACCTCAATATGTGTTCAACAACATCTCCTGAGTACAGTGATACCACCCATGTATAGGTGTGTCGGGTTCTCTGGGGGCTAAATGGCCTTATTTTTAGGTAGCGCATTCCAGTTTTTCAACTTGGAATTTTCACATCGGTCATCATGCACCCATGTCCTATTTGGGACATTTCTGAAGCTGGCCAATGGAATTTACCCCCATCAAACCATATATTTTTGAAAAGTAGACACCCTAGGGTATTTCAAATGCTGGTATTTTAACACTTTCCATGCACTAATTCAACCACTAGTCTTTGTCAAACTTTTGTGTAGTCATTTTTTTGTGTTATTTTCACACACATTGTACTTTAGGCATGGATTTTCAGTTCCTGTTATGTGTTACTGCCAAAAAACACCTCAATATGTGTTCAACAACCTCTCCTGAGTACAGTGATACCACCCATGTATAGGTGTGTTGGGTTCTCTGGGGGCTAAAAGGCCTTATTTTTAGTAAGCCCATTCCATTTTTTCCACTTTGAATTTTCACATCCCATGCACCCATGTCCTATTTAAGACATTTCTGAAGCCGGCCAATGTAATTTACCTCAATCAAACCATATATTTTTGAAAAGTAGACTTCCTAGGGTATTTCAAATGCAGGTATTTTAACACTTTCCATGCACTAATTTAACCACTAGTCTTTGTCAAACTATTGGGCATTCATGTTTTTGTGTTATTGTTCACATACATTGTACTTTAGACATGGATTCACAGCTCCTGTTATGTGTTACTACCAAAGAAGACACCAATATGTGGTCACCAACATCTCCTGAGTTCAGTGATACCACCTATGCATAGGTTTGGTGGTTTGTTTGGGGGGTGCAATGCCAAATGTCTGACATGCGTTTGTGATTTTTTTTCACATTTAACATATTTTCTTTGCCTATCGTCTTTTTGGGGGGTCTTTTAACATACCCCAATTTATTTGTTTTCCATGAATGTGCATATATTTGAAAAGTTGACACCCCAAGGTATTGTATATGGTGTGCTTTGATGCCTTTGAAGCAACCGTTTTAGCCCAAAAAATTGGAGAAAGTGTATGGTGGTTATTTTTCAATTTTCATTTTTACAGACACATTGCTTTTTGACTATGATTTAGGAGAGACTGTTGTAAGTTATTGCAAAAGAATACTTCAGGTTGTTTTCTGCAAGGCACCCTGAGTACACCTATGCCCCCCATGCATAGGTTTGCCAGGATTTTGGGAAGGTTATGTTACAATTTTATGACTTGTGATTTTAGTTATTAACAAAGAGAGTATTTCTTCTGATAGGCCTATCTTTAGTTTGTGGCCTATTGCATACCCCACTTTTATTTATTGCCATGAAAGTGTATATTTTTTAAATGTTGACACCCCAAGGTATTGTATATGGTGTGCTTTGATGCCTTTGAAGCAACCGTTTTAGCCCAAAAAATTGGAGAAAGTGTATGGTGGTTATTTTTCAATTTTCATTTTTACAGACACATTGCTTTTTGACTATGATTTAGGAGAGACTGTTGTAAGTTATTGCAAAAGAATACTTCAGGTTGTTTTCTGCAAGGCACCCTGAGTACACCTATGCCCCCCATGCATAGGTTTGCCAGGATTTTGGGAAGGTTATGTTACAATTTTATGACTTGTGATTTTAGTTATTAACAAAGAGAGTATTTCTTCTTATAGGCCTATCTTTAGTTTGTGGCCTATCGCATACCCCACTTTTATTTATTGCCATGAAAGTGTATATTTTTTAAATGTTGACACCCCAAGGTATTGTATATGGTGTGCTTTGATGCCTTTGAAGCAACCGTTTTAGCCCAAAAAATTGGAGAAAGTGTATGGTGGTTATTTTTCAATTTTCATTTTTACAGACACATTGCTTTTTGACTATGATTTAGGAGAGACTGTTGTAAGTTATTGCAAAATAATACTTCAGGTTGTTTTCTGCAAGGCACCCTGAGTACACCTATGCCCCCCCATGCATAGGTTTGCCAGGATTTTGGGAAGGTTATGTTACAAATGTATGACTTGTGATTTTAGTTATTAACAATGAGAGTATTTCTTCTGATAGGCCTATCTTTAGTTTGTGGCCTATCGCATACCCCACTTTTATTTATTGCCATGAAAGTGTATATTTTTTAAATATTGACACCCCAAGGTATTGTATATGGTGTGCTTTGATGCCTTTGAAGCAACCGTTTTAGCCCAAAAAATTGGAGAAAGTGTATGGTGGTAATTTTTCAATTTTCATTTTTACAGACATATTGCTTTTTGACTATGATTTAGGAGAGACTGTTGTAAGTTATTACAAAAACATACTTCAGGTTGTTTCTTCTGTTAAGTGTGATCAGTCCACGGGTCATCATTACTTCTGGGATATTACTCCTCCCCAACAGGAAGTGCAAGAGGATTCACCCAGCAGAGCTGCATATAGCTCCTCCCCTCTACGTCACTCCCAGTCATTCTCTTGCACCCAACGACTAGATAGGATGTGTGAGAGGACTATGGTGATTATACTTAGTTTTATATCTTCAATCAAAAGTTTGTTATTTTAAAATAGCACCGGAGTGTGTTATTACCTCTCTGGCAGAGTTTGAAGAAGAATCTACCAGAGTTTTGCTATGATTTTAGCCGGAGTAGTTAAGATCATATTGCTGTTCTCGGCCATCTGAGGAGTGAGGTAAACTTCAGATCAGGGGACAGCGGGCAGATGAATCTGCATAGAGGTATGTAGCAGTTTTTATTTTCTGACAATGGAATTGATGAGAAAATCCTGCCATACCTATATAATGTCATGTATGTATACTTTACACTTCAGTATTCTGGGGAATGGTACTTCACTAGAATTACACTGTAAGAAATACATAAAGCTGTTTAATAACTAGAGATTATGTTTAACGTTTTTGCTGGAATGTAAAATCGTTTTCATTTGCTGAGGTACTGTGTGAATAAATGTTTGGGCAATATTTTTCCACTTGGCAGTTGCTTAATCTGTTTTTCTGACAGTTTCTGTTCTCCCTCACTGCTGTGTGTGAGGGGGAGGGGCCGTTTTTTGGCGCTTTTACTATGCATCAAATATTTCAGTCAGCAACTCATTGTATTCCCTGCATGATCCGGTTCATCTCTACAGAGCTCAGGGGTCTTCAAAACTTATTTTGAGGGAGGTAATTTCTCTCAGCAGAGCTGTGAGAATTATAGTTTGACTGAGATAAAAAACGTTTATTCTGTAATTTGTTTCCTGCTTTCAGAATTTGTTATCTTTGCTAATGGGATTAAACCTTTGCTAAAGTTGTGTTGTTTACAAGGATTGAGGCTATAACTGTTTCAATTTATTAATTTTCAACTGTCATAGATCTTCTGTGCTTCTTAAAGGCACAGTACGTTTTAATATTATTCTAATTGAATTGTATTTCCAAGTTGCAAGTTTATTTGCTAGTGTGTTAAACATGTCTGATTCAGAGGATGATACCTGTGTCATTTGTTGCAATGCCAAAGTGGAGCCCAATAGAAATTTATGTACTAACTGTATTGATGCTACTTTAAATAAAAGTCAATCTGTACAAATTGAACAAATTTCACCAAACAACGAGGGGAGAGTTATGCCGACTAACTCGCCTCACGTGTCAGTACCTACATCATCAGAGGGAGGTGCGTGATATTGTAGCGCCGAGTACATCTGGGCGGCCATTACAAATCACATTACAGGATATGGCTACTGTTATGACTGAGGTTTCTTCTGTTATGTGTGATCAGTCCACGGGTCATCATTACTTCTGGGATATTATCTGCTCCCCTACAGGAAGTGCAAGAGGATTCACCCAGCAGAGTTGCTATATAGCTCCTCCCCTCTACGTCACCTCCAGTCATTCTCTTGCACCCAAAGACTAGATAGGAGGTGTGAGAGGACTATGGTGATTATACTTAGTTTTTAGAACTTCAATCAAAAGTTTGTTATTTTACAATAGCACCGGAGCGTGTTATTACCTCTCTGGCAGAGTTTGAAGAAGAATCTACCAGAGTTTTTCTTATGATTTTAACCGGAGTAGTTAAGATCATATTGCTGTTTCTCGGCCATCTGAGGGAGGTAAAAAAACTTCAGATCAGGGGACAGCGGGCAGTTGAATCTGCATTGAGGTATGTAGCAGTTTTTATTTTCTGAATGGAATTGATGAAAAGATCCTGCCATGCCGTTATAATGAACATGTATGTATACTCTACACTTTAGTATTCTGGGGATGGTATTTCACCGGAATTACTCTGTAAAAGTACATTAAACCTTTTAATAGGTATTTTTCATGTTAAACGTTTTTGCTGGAATGTAGAATCGTTTGCATTAATCAGGTACTGAGTGAATAAATATTTGGGCATTATTTTTCCACTTGGCAGTTTGCTTGTTTTAATCATGACAGTTTCGTTTCTCTCTCACTGCTGTGTGTGAGAGGGAGGGGCCGTTTTTTGGCGCTCTTTGCTACGCATCAAAAATTTCCAGTCAGTTACTCTTGTATTTTCTGCATGATCCGGTTCATCTCTAACAGAACTCAGAGGTCTTCAAACTTCTTTGAAGGGAGGTAGATTCTCTCAGCAGAGCTGTGAGACTTATATAGTGACTGTGATTTAAAACGTTGCTCTGTAATTTTTATGTTTAAAATTTAATTAGTGTTATTTTACTAATGGGAACAAACCTTTGCTAAAAAGTTGTGTTGTTTTTAAGTGTGATGCTATAACTGTTTTTCAGTTCATTATTTCAACTGTCATTTAATCGTTTAGTGCTTCTTGAGGCACAGTACGTTTTTGTTAAATAAGATTGTAACCGAGTTGCATGTTTATTGCTAGTGTGTTAAACATGTCTGATTCAGAGGAAGATACCTGTGTCATTTGTTCCAATGCCAAGGTGGAGCCCAA
Organism: Bombina bombina; assembly: GCF_027579735.1. Lineage (NCBI taxonomy): Eukaryota > Metazoa > Chordata > Amphibia > Anura > Bombinatoridae > Bombina > Bombina bombina. Next base: position 46,107,579 of record NC_069510.1, on the reverse strand, counting down.
TAGAAATTTATGTACTAACTGTATTGATGCTACTTTAAATAAAAGCCAATCTGTACAAATTGAACAAATTTCACCAAACAGCGAGGGGAGAGTTATGCCGACTAACTCGCCTCACGTGTCAGTACCTGCATCTCCCGCCCGGGAGGTGCGTGATATTATGGCGCCTAGTACATCTGGGCAGCCATTACAGATAACATTACAAGATATGGCTACTGTTATGACTGAAGTTTTGGCTAAATTACCAGAACTAAGAGGCAAGCGTGATCACTCTGGGGTGAGAACAGAGTGCGCTGATAATTCTAGGGCCATGTCTGATACTGCGTCACAGCTTGCAGAGCATGAGGACGGAGAGCTTCATTCTGTAGGTGACGGTTCTGATCCAAGCAGATTGGATTCAGATATTTCAAATTTTAAATTTAAATTGGAAAACCTCCGTGTATTACTAGGGGAGGTCTTAGCGGCTCTTAACGATTGTAACACTGTTGCAATACCAGAGAAAATGTGTAGGTTGGATAAATACTTTGCGGTACCGGCGAGTACTGACGTTTTTCCTATACCTAAGAGATTAACTGAAATTGTTACTAAGGAGTGGGATAGACCCGGTGTGCCGTTCTCACCCCCTCCAATATTTAGAAAGATGTTTCCAATAGACGCCACCACACGGGACTTATGGCAAACGGTCCCTAAGGTGGAGGGAGCAGTTTCTACTTTAGCTAAGCGCACCACTATCCCGGTGGAGGATAGCTGTGCTTTTTCAGATCCTATGGATAAAAAATTAGAGGGTTACCTTAAGAAAATGTTTGTTCAACAAGGTTTTATATTGCAACCCCTTGCATGCATCGCGCCGATTACGGCTGCGGCAGCATTTTGGATTGAGTCTCTGGAAGAGAACCTTAGTTCAGCTACGCTGGACGACATTACGGACAGGCTTAGAGTCCTTAAACTAGCTAATCCATTCATTTCGGAGGCCGTAGTACATTTAACCAAACTTACGGCTAAGAATTCAGGATTCGCCATTCAGGCACGTAGGGCGCTGTGGCTAAAATCCTGGTCGGCTGATGTAACTTCTAAGTCCAAATTACTTAATATACCTTTCAAGGGGCAAACTTTATTTGGGCCCGGTTTGAAAGAAATTATTGCTGACATTACAGGGGGTAAGGGCCACGCTCTACCTCAAGACAAAGCCAAAGCTAAGGCTAGACAGTCTATTTTTCGTCCCTTTCGGAATTTCAAAGCAGGAACAGCATCAACTTCCACTGCACCAAAACAGGAAGGAGCTGTTGCTCGTTACAGACAAGGCTGGAAACCTAACCAGTCCTGGAATAAGGGCAAGCAGGCCAGGAAACCTGCTGCTGCCCCTAAGACAGCATGAACCGAGGGCCCCCGATCCGGGACCGGATCTAGTGGGGGGCAGACTCTCTCTCTTCGCCCAGGCTTGGGCAAGAGATGTCCAGGATCCCTGGGCGCTAGAGATCATATCTCAGGGATACCTTCTAGACTTCAAATTCTCTCCCCCAAGAGGGAGATTTCATCTGTCAAGGTTGTCAACAAACCAAATAAAGAAAGACGCGTTTCTACGCTGTGTACAAGATCTATTATTAATGGGAGTGATCCATCCGGTTCCGCGGTCGGAACAAGGACAAGGGTTTTACTCAAACCTGTTTGTGGTTCCCAAAAAAGAGGGAACTTTCAGGCCAATCTTGGATTTAAAGATCCTAAACAAATTCCTAAGAGTTCCATCGTTCAAAATGGAAACTATTCGGACAATCTTACCCATGATCCAAAAGGGTCAATACATGACCACAGTGGATTTAAAGGATGCTTACCTTCACATACCGATTCACAAAGATCATTACCGGTATCTAAGGTTTGCCTTCTTAAACAGGCATTACCAGTTTGTAGCCCTTCCATTCGGATTGGCTACGGCTCCAAGAATCTTCACAAAGGTTCTGGGTGCCCTTCTGGCGGTACTAAGACCACGAGGAATTTCGGTAGCTCCGTACCTAGACGACATTCTGATACAAGCTTCAAGCTTTCAAACTGCCAAGTCTCATACAGAGTTAGTTCTGGCATTTCTAAGGTCGCATGGATGGAAAGTGAACGAAAAGAAGAGTTCTCTCTTTCCTCTCACAAGAGTTCAATTCTTGGGGACTCTTATAGATTCTGTAGAAATGAAGATTTATCTGACAGAAGACAGATTAACAAAGCTTCTAAATGCATGCCGTGTCCTTCATTCCATTCAACTCCCGTCAGTAGCTCAATGCATGGAGGTGATCGGCTTAATGGTAGCAGCAATGGACATAGTACCCTTTGCACGCCTACATCTCAGACCGCTGCAATTGTGCATGCTGAGTCAGTGGAATGGGGATTACTCAGATTTGTCCCCCACTCTGAATCTGGATCAAGAGACCAGAAACTCTCTTCTATGGTGGCTTTCTCGGCCACATCTGTCCAGGGGGATGCCATTCAGCAGGCCGGACTGGACAATTGTAACAACAGACGCCAGCCTACTAGGTTGGGGCGCTGTCTGGAATTCTCTGAAGGCTCAGGGACAATGGAGTCAGGAGGAAAGTCTCCTGCCAATAAACATTCTGGAATTGAGAGCAGTTCTCAATGCCCTTCTAGCTTGGCCCCAGTTAAAAACTCGGGGGTTCATCAGGTTTCAGTCGGACAACATCACGACTGTAGCTTACATCAACCATCAGGGAGGGACAAGAAGCTCCCTAGCAATGATGGAAGTATCAAAGATATTTCGCTGGGCAGAGTCTCACTCTTGCCACCTGTCAGCAATCCACATCCCGGGAGTGGAGAACTGGGAGGCGGATTTCTTGAGTCGCCAGACGTTTCATCCGGGGGAGTGGGAACTTCATCCGGAGGTCTTTGCCCAAATACTTCGACGTTGGGACAAACCAGATATAGATCTCATGGCGTCTCGCCAGAACGCCAAACTTCCTCGCTACGGATCCAGATCCAGGGATCCGGGAGCGGTTCTGATAGATGCTTTGACAGCACCTTGGAACTTCAGGATGGCTTATGTGTTTCCACCCTTCCCGCTGCTTCCTCGATTGATTGCCAAAATCAAACAGGAGAGAGCATCAGTGATTCTAATAGCACCTGCATGGCCACGCAGGACTTGGTATGCAGATCTAGTGGACATGTCATCCTGTCCGCCTTGGTCTCTACCTCTAAGACAGGACCTTCTGATACAGGGTCCATTCAAACATCAAAATCTAACTTCTCTGAAGCTGACTGCTTGGAAATTGAACGCTTGATTTTATCAAAACGTGGTTTTTCTGAGTCGGTTATTGATACCCTGATACAGGCTAGGAAGCCTGTTACCAGAAAGATTTACCATAAAATATGGCGTAAATACCTATACTGGTGTGAATCCAAAGATTACTCCTGGAGTAAGGTTAGGATTCCTAGGATATTGTCCTTTCTACAAGAAGGTTTAGAAAAGGGTTTATCGGCTAGCTCATTAAAGGGACAGATCTCAGCTCTGTCCATCTTGTTACACAAGCGTCTGTCAGAAAATCCAGACGTCCAGGCATTTTGTCAGGCTTTAGCTAGGATCAAGCCTGTGTTTAAAACTGTTGCTCCGCCATGGAGTTTAAACTTAGTTCTTAACGTTTTACAGGGTGTTCCGTTCGAACCCCTTCATTCCATTGATATAAAATTGTTATCTTGGAAAGTTCTATTTTTAATGGCTATTTCCTCGGCTCGAAGAGTCTCTGAATTATCAGCCTTACATTGTGATTCTCCTTATCTGATCTTTCACTCAGACAAGGTAGTTCTGCGTACTAAACCTGGGTTCTTACCTAAGGTAGTCACTAACAGGAATATCAATCAAGAGATTGTTGTTCCATCCTTGTGTCCAAATCCTTCTTCAAAGAAGGAACGTCTTCTACACAATCTGGATGTAGTTCGTGCCCTCAAGTTCTACTTGCAGGCAACTAAGGATTTTCGACAAACGTCTTCCCTGTTTGTCGTGTACTCTGGTCAGAGGAGAGGTCATAAGGCTTCGGCTACCTCTCTCTCCTTCTGGCTTCGTAGCATAATTCGTTTAGCCTATGAGACTGCTGGACAGCAGCCTCCTGAAAGAATTACAGCTCATTCTACTAGAGCTGTGGCTTCCACTTGGGCCTTTAAGAATGAGGCCTCTGTTGAACAGATTTGCAAGGCTGCAACTTGGTCTTCGCTTCATACTTTTTCCAAATTTTACAAATTTGACACTTTTGCTTCTTCTGAGGCTATTTTTGGGAGAAAGGTTCTTCAGGCAGTGGTTCCTTCTGTATAATGAGCCTGCCTATCCCTCCCGTCATCCGTGTACTTTTGCTTTGGTATTGGTATCCCAGAAGTAATGATGACCCGTGGACTGATCACACATAACAGAAGAAAACATAATTTATGCTTACCTGATAAATTCCTTTCTTCTGTTGTGTGATCAGTCCACGGCCCGCCCTGTTTTTTAAGGCAGGTAAATATTTTTTAAATTATAATCCAGTCACCACTACACCCTTGGCTTCTCCTTTCTCGTTGGTCTTTGGTCGAATGACTGGAGGTGACGTAGAGGGGAGGAGCTATATAGCAACTCTGCTGGGTGAATCCTCTTGCACTTCCTGTAGGGGAGCAGATAATATCCCAGAAGTAATGATGACCCGTGGACTGATCACACAACAGAAGAAAGGAATTTATCAGGTAAGCATAAATTATGTTTTTGGCTAAATTACCAGAACTAAGAGGTAAGCGTGATCACTCTGGGGTGAGAACAGAGTGCGCTGATAATATTAGGGCCATGTCAGACACTGCGTCACAGGTGGCAGAACATGAGGACGGAGAACTTCATTCTGTGGGTGACGGTTCTGATCCAAACAGACTGGATTCAGATATTTCAAATTTTAAATTTAAAC